>NW_016158584.1:113000-118953 GCF_001687245.7 Rhagoletis zephyria
GGGGTCGCCGATTACGAAACTGAAGTCAATTTTTTTAAATTCAAAATGGCGGATCCAATATTGCGATCAAATTAAAAAAAGTACTAAAATTAAAACGTTAATACTGAACATTTTAAACATTGTCAAGGGTTAATACACGTTTCCAGTGGGTTTCTGGGGTTGCTGATTACGAATCTGATGTCAGATTTTCAAAATTCAAAATGGTGGATCCAAAATAGCGACCAACTTTAAAAAAAAAAGATTGGATTTGTTAGAAACTCCTAACCGCCATTTTGAATTTTGAAAATCTGACATCAGATTCGTAATCAGTAATTTGATCGCCATATTGGATCCGCCACTTTCAATTTAAGAAAATTCACTTCAGATTCGTAATCGGCGACCCCAAAAACTCTCGAGTGCCGGGTTTCGACCAAATGCAATCATCAAAAAAAAAATGGGCCGCCATTTTGAATTTCGAAAAACTGACTTCAGATCCCTAATTAGCAACCCCAGAAACCCCCTGGTAACAAGTTCCAACCCATGACAATGCGCAAATCGTTCAGTATCAACGTTTTAATTACACTAGTGTCTTTTCGAGAGCATATTTTCGGGAACTAGACCCATTCTTATTGTCCAAGACAGGTGTTTAATTAAGGGAAAGTTCCCCAATAATACCAGAGTAATTATATGTAAAAACCACATTTTTAGCTGCATTTTAACATGTCAAGAAAATAAAAAAATTTGGAACATCAGCGTTTTTATAAAAACCCGACCAGCGCGACCTCTAAGAAAACCTTTTTTCAAAATAAAAAAATACGTCTCTTTTTTTATCACAAATAACAATATTTTGATGTAACGTTTATGAATTTCAAAAAAGAGTGTTTTTATGAACCACTATAATAGTTACTATACAAAAATGGTTAAATAAATAATTGGGTAATATTATTGGGAATCTTCTGAAGAGGAACAGAGTTTTGCCGACCGAAAAATATTGATTTTCAAGAATTCTATGCCATTTCTACGAAAAGTGGTTTTTTTACCATATAAAATACATGGAAAACTTTGAGCGCTTTGAGCGACCTCTAAATATATTTTGATTTCAAAATAAAAAAATCGGGGTATATTTTTCGGTATAGAACAATCCTAGGGGGTGAGAGCATAAAATTTCCCACATTACTTTTTCACATGCATTTTTGGACACATCGACCAACAACTTCAACCACCACTGAGCCGCGAGGCATACCTTGACTTCAACCACCAACATTGCAGTCATTTCCGGAACAAGAGAACGCCACGAAAACATAGTCTTCGGTGGCCAGCCACGTCGCATCGATATGAGCGAATTTCAACTCCCGCGCGAAACCAGGACCACACTGGCGCAACTCCGATCTGGCTGGTGCAGTCGACTAAACTCGTACAGAACCAGATTAGACCCGTAGATCGCCGACACCTGCCCAGCATTCGGAACCAGTCCACACAACACCGCACACCTCTTCGCATGCCCTACATATTCCACCCATCTGACACCCGAAGCGCTGTGGACTCAACCTATCGAGACTGCTCGCTTCCTGGGCCTAAGGTTGGAGGAGTCAGGTGGGGAAGATGAATAAATAACCAACCGATTCGGGGACTACGTGCTGCTGCAACAACAAGAACAACTGCTTAGCTAAGTAGCAATGACATGCTAAAACAGTATGTTTGAGATGGAATGACATGGCATAACACCTTGTTTGTGTTGACATGACATAGCAACGCATGGAATTTTTGGAAACGACATTTTTATAGAAAATGTTGAATATTGCAGTACTTTAGCTGCTTAATCCATAAGCTATTGTAGCACATTTGTTTTTGTTTTGCCCTGAAGTATAGGCACATATACCCACTTACACATTAAACATAAAAAAAAATTATAGCATTATGACTACGGTGACCAAGAATGATAGAATACAATCGTGTACGGTGACCATATTTATGAGAGCCGAATACGGGACAAAAAATAATTTTGGAAATTTATTCCACACTGTTTTCCCAGAAACAGTATCCTTATAGAAACATCACAAATTGGTAGGATAATTTTCTCGAGATTTTTACGCCGTAAAATTTGTTAAAAAAAATTCGTTACATTTTAGTATAACAAAGTGCACTTTAAGTCGGTAAGGTTTACCACTAATTTTTGGCAATTTTTTTTTTTTGTTGACGGTGTTACGCATTTTTTTCATATAAAGTAAGTATGTATGTTCGACTTTTTTTTTTGAAAGAAAAGCAAATGAGCAGCACTTTCCACTCGCACTTTATTATACTAAATTTTAATGAGTTACAAAACTGCAAACCAAATTTTTTTCTAAAAATTCTAATTAAAAAGTTTGAAATTTTGGCGAAATATTGTAGAATTAATTTTTATAGTTTTCGCACAAAGTTGGAAGTTTGGTATTATATGGTTTTTGTTACTAAAAGAGCTTTACTTTCATAAAATAAATAATAAACTGAGGAAAAATAGCCAAACTTACTAAAATGTCGAGTCCTAATTTCTATTTTGGCCGCTGTATGTATTCCTCGATTCGAATCACAGGCATTCAGATTAGAAAATAATAACTGTTTATAAAGAAAATTACAATCATATACCAACATCACTTAAAACTCGTTCATAGGCATGCCATTTTAATGAGCTGTTAAGGCGTCGGAACACCGAATACGGGACAAATACAGGGCATTAAAAGAAATACAGAACATTTGGCGTCCCGTATAAAATAAATAAATTACCAGGACAATGGGTCAAAAAAGAGGACTATCCCATATAATACAGGACGGATGGTCACCGTAATTATGACATATAAAAACAATTCATATGAAAGTACCTGAGTTTCACATGGAAGGGCAAAGCAAGCGCCCTCCCATATAAAGCTCAGGCCATCGTAGTTTCCTAAGTAAAAACACTATCAGCTGATTGCCAAGAAATACCTACAGCTGAGATCCCCAGTTTTTTGGCATTTGCAGTTATCTTTTACAATTTCTTCCATTTCTATTACAATTTAGCTAATCGAGCACCGCGTGAATACCCCTCTAGCGAGTTCCCGTAGTTGGTAACGCGGCAGCCATCAGCGATCAACTGGGTGCTGAATTAATGAAAACGAACCAACCTTTTTCCTTTGAATATGTATGTATACATATTCGTGTTCTGCTGTATGTTTTTTGCACAGATTTTTGTTCAACCATGCAAAAAAACGAATTGTTTGTTCTCGACCGACAGTGGCCTCTTAAATCTACACATTTTAAAGCCCTTTACGAACCTTGTATTGCAAATTGGAATAAACTATTGTTGTAACACATTTGAGCGTAATTAATCCGTTTCCGAACTTTGTATTAATAATTGGCACATCTTCCGTAACAGCCACTATTCCGATCAAACGCTACCGCTCCGCCGCATGATCTATCAGCACCCACCGCTTGACTTCGCCATCGGCGTTCCGTACAGAGCGCCAGTGTACCATCTCCGCCGCCCCATCAAACAGTAGCAGCCGTTTCAACTTCGCCAGCGCCGTCCCGGATAGAACCATCTAGTTCCTGATCAGGACACATAACTGGTCAAGTATGGGTGGTCCTTCGTCGCCACCAAATAGCCAACACCGTTGGAATATCCAAACCCAAGTATCCCATATAAACCATGAGAAGAATATGAATTGCTTACTAACCCTGGTAAATATGTACATAAAAAGTAATGGCATCCCGAAAATCGCATAAAATTTGTTTCTCACATCCCGTTAAATAAAATTTCCATACATATATGCACATTACTTAATATTTAATTCCTCTATTTCCCTCCAAAAATTAACGGTTCGCGATTAACCAGTATATAATATCTATAATATCACATACATACATACATACATACACGGCCCTCTTTGTGATTTATTCTGCTCTGCTTCTTCCTAGCAAAAGTAAAAGAATAAATAACTACTGTGTATATGTACATATGTGACACGTAAAGTTAAAAGGGACCTACGCTCAGAAAAAAAGATTTCGAGAAAAACGACTTTGAAGTTTACCAAGTTGATTTTGATGATTCTGAACGTTTTAATGGATTGAAACTTGATACTCGGGGGTTTTCGGGGTCGCTGACTACGAATCCGATGTTAGTTTTCCTAAATTCAAATGGCGGATCCAATATGGCGGATGACTTTTATTAAAATTGATCGGAATCGCTTGAAACTCGTTACTCGGGGGTTTTTGGTATATGGTTTTTGTATATGTATACCCACCGTGCATATTTATGCGAACGCCCGCACGGAAATTAATAAACTTTAAATTTACATCTACACATTTATAAATCCGTTCCCACATAAATAAATGTGATTCTGCTACACGTAGAAGGCTCAACACATACATACAGTATCGGTCATATCTATAGCACGCCATTTCAAAGTGATATTGTGTGTCACTTATGCTTATTTATTTAGTTTTAAGAATTTTCAATTAAAATATAGTTCTTTCTCTAACAAAACCCGTATAAACCCAAGTTTAACAATTTCTAGAAAACTACAAACACGTGCACCAAATTTTCATCTAAATTTCAAACTTTTTTCTCGGAAGTGTTAGAATTTTTCTGAATACACAGTTTTATAGCCCAATCAATTTTAGTGCAAGTTTAAAGTGGCTAAAAGTTACCGTTGATTTTTTAGAATTTTTTTTGCCAAATGTGTTGCCGGTTTTCTTCCATATACAAATAAATTGAGTTTATTCATTATATGGAAGCCAATGCGACAAAAAAAGTTCTAAAAAATTAACGGTAATTCGTAGCCACTTGAAATTTGCACATTATCAGACTAAAATTGCAGGGCTAAAAAACTGTGTACTCAAAAAAATTCTAGCACTTCCGAGAAAAAAGTTTTAAATTTAGGTGAAGTTTTGTTGCACTTTTTTGTACTTTTCTACAAATTGTTAAACTTGGGTACTGAGGGTTTGTCTGAGAATGAACTAAACTTTAATTGAAAATTCTTAAAAATAAATAAATAAACATAAGTGGCACAGAATATCACTTTGAAATGGCGTGCTATAGATATGACCGATACTGTATGTATATGGGTCATTCCATACAATATTTACCCCTCAATATTTTTTTGGGGTAAAATATATTTTTTTACATTCTTTATCGAAAAAAGAAGACCCCTATTATTTTATTTCGTCATGATATTCGAAAATCTCGAGAAAAAAATTCCCGAAATTTTGAACTCACGGAGAAGTATCCTTTTTCAATTGTTTGCAGTAAATAAACTAATTGTAGGAGAAAATCAGTTAAGGTATTAAAATCGGCTTTCCATGAGCGTTTTTGCATTACAAAATCGCATTTTTTTCATTATGTTTGATTTTTATTTTTTTTCAATCTGAATAGTTGTCAAACTTTATGGAGTACGCTGTAAAAATTTGTGAATGGAAACACCAAAACTGTAGAAGTTACGAGTTTTTTCATACCTGCGTACATAAATTAAATTAATTACGCACATTTTGATACCTTAACTGATTTTCTCCGACAAATAGTTTATTAACTGCATACAATTAAAAAAATATACTTCTTCGTGAGTTTAAAATTTCGGGAATTTTTTTCGAGATTTTCGAATACCATGACGAAATAAAAAAACAGGTGTCTTCTTTTTTTCAATAAAGAATGTAAAAAAATATATTTCACCCCCAAAAAAAATATTGAGGTGTAAATATTGCATGGAATGACCCATGTGAAGTACAATTAAATAATTACTTTAAAAAATTTTCCTTTGAGAATATACGCCAGTTGCCTACGCAAGTGTGAATAGCAGCGGAATAGCTGCGCTTGATTGTAGTTGGCTTAACAAATGAAAATAGTGGAAAGTAAGCAACAAGAATTTACAAGACGAACTTAGCACAGTGCGTAGGCAACTGGCTGAGTCAGTGGGATCGTCGGTTCGAATCCTACTGAAAGAAGTCTGATGAGGAAATGTGGTGA
>NW_016158584.1:122370-122583 GCF_001687245.7 Rhagoletis zephyria
AAAAAACAAATAACTTAAGGACGAGCACACCTAAAAAAGTTAAACATTCTAATAATAGAAATATTAACAAAAACCAACAAAACCAACAACCACATGATCAAGTGTGAATAGCAGCGGAATAGCTGCGCTTGATAGTAGTTAGCTTAACAAATGAAAATAGTGGAAAGTAAGCAACAAGAATTTACAAGACGAACTTAGCACAGTGCGTAGGCA
>NW_016158585.1:0-17689 GCF_001687245.7 Rhagoletis zephyria
TAAAATCCACTGAGAAACGGAAGAAAACGGCATCCCTATGATTTCAACTTATGCCAAACGTTTCGTAAACAAGCAATTCTGAACAAAAAACTGTTTTTCCACAAAGATGTTTAAATGGAAGCATTACAAATATGGAAAAATAGCAATCCACAAGGCTTTATTGGCAGTAGGTCCTTTTTAAAGCACATTTAACAAAAAAATAAGCTTCTAGTTTCGAAGCTAGCACAAAATAAAATTTTTTTATTTGTTGTTTACAAAAAAAATATTGTCTAGTATACAAGTCAAAATTATTAAATATATATCTGCTTTCATTCATTTCTTCATAGAGTTGGTGCTTCTTTTATAGGAAAATTCATACGGCTTATGAACAGATTCATACCATGTAAATGCACCATAACTTTCTGAAATAATTTTTCATGAAAGGTTTAATAACTCAGTCAATTTTTTATCGATTTTTGAAGATAAGCATTATAAGATTATTCGTTATTCAGCCATTTGAGGCAATTCAGGACAAGCATGATTTCTTTATAAAATAGTGCGCAAAAATATCGTCAAAGTTTTAAAAAGTACAAAACAATTATATTTTCCAGGCAAAGACACACAGATCTTTTAAGTTTTCTACATTACCCAATTCAAAGTGTCAAAGATTCTTCTTTTTAAAACCGATAACAAACTGCAAATCCGTTGATTATCGGGTCAACTAATTTACAGGCTTTTATGGGCGCAAAGGTTCTCCAAACGGAGGGATGCTTGACAAATTTCATATTTCAATTTTCTTTATAATCGACCAGGCCTGCAAGAAAAATAACATCACAAATTGTGTAACATAAAAACATAAGTAAGTAAAAATCGGCTTCAGGCATTAAGTTTTTATTAATAGTAAAAAGTCGATCTTATTTTTGTTAATTTGGAATGTTACGACATTATTTCTTTACATACGAGTATATATGTATGTGTGTGCATTTATAAATTATTTTAAAGTTACACTTTATCTAGGGATTTTTACCAGGGACAAAAAATAACTGTTATCTCGAATTTGGAAATTGAAAACGTTGCCCAAATTCTGAAATTTAACGAAAACGTTGTTTCAAAACAGTTATTAAAGGAGAAATATTTTTTCCGTTGCCGATAAGAGTTATTTCGTAACGTTTAGTTTTTAAGTTGCTTGATAACTGTTATTGCCCGACGTTTATTTTTAACGTTGCTTGATAACAGTTACTGTCCGATGTTTATTTTTACGTTGTCGGATAAGAGTTATTTCACTCTCTCACTTTTATTTCATCATCTTTATCTTGTTCTCCATCTTCATCAATATCCTAATCTTACAACGTTTAACAGACAACGTAAAAAATTAACGTTGTAAAATAACTCTTATCAAGCAACGTAAAAAATAAACGTTGGGAAATAACTCTTATCGGCAACGGAAAAAATATTTCTCCGGCATAACAGTTATCATGTAACGTAAAAAATAAACGTTGGGCTATAACTCTTATCAACAAAATAAAAAATATTTCTCATCTAATAACTGTTATGGAGCAACGTTTTTGCGATAAAACTTATAACTGTTATGTCCCTGATTTTTACAGCGCTGATGCATAAAACAATGAAATTTAAATTCAAATATTTTGTCTTATACTGAAAACTTAAGAGTAAGTATTGAGAATAAATAATAGTCGGCATAAATACATACATAAATGTTATTCCACTGCGGCGAAACTTAAATGGAAATCAACGTACATACATACTATGTGTGTATGTAAGTAGTAGGCATCCCGTAACGGTGCTAGTTGCCTAGCATTTGCATGTTCTGCCATCCTGGCAGCCTTATTGTAAACCTCTTGTGTCTTCCATTTGCCCACTCCTTAAGGATACTTAACAATGGCGTTATTGTCGTCTTTACCTCCACTTGTCGCCCTTGACCCCAATTGTTGTTGCTGTTGCGGTTGTTGTTGCTGCTGCTTCCGGTGATGCTCCGGCCGCAATTGTTGATGCTGATGGAGGTGCTGTTGACTATCGCTATCTGCATTTGCCACACTTTCCAGCAGGTTTGACGTTGTTGCCAAAGGTGTGTCGGGGTTACGCAGGTGTGTACCGTAGTGCACACCGGCTGGATGAATAAAGTAGGGCAGTCCACCTCCTGTCACGGGCGCACCGATGCTGTCGACAACATCCTGTGGCGCCATATAGACAGCTGGTCGACTAATGAATGCCGGGAACGCTGGCGTTTGCTGGTGGGATGGCTGCTGAAGTTGAAGAGGTGTCTTCGCAACTAAGAGGCTTTGTGGGCTTAGCACGGCCGCTAACGATGATGGACCACCGCTGAATGGATGTTGAACGGGGTAAAAGTGGGACGGCGGGGCCGTCTGTGGCGCAAGTAATGCACTCGGTGAAGACAGTTTGACTAGTGTTGCTGGATGCTGTGTTGGTCCAATAGGGGCTTGAATGTAGTTGCCATAGTGGGATGGTGGCAGTGGAAGTTGTTCGGCGGGTGGCGCTTGCACGTAGTTGGGATTATAAAAGAATACTGGCGGCGCAGCTGCCAATGATGAATGAAATGGCAATGCAGTGGGTGCGTGTGGTGAGGCGGCTTGTGAAGGTATCGAGAGAGGTAACGACGATGATGCTGGGTCAGTTGCTGCGGAAGGTGGCGGCGTTGGTACCTGCTTCACCGTTGGCTTCGGTCGATCCTCATGTTGTTGTGGCTGAGGCTGTTGTTGTGGTTGCTGTGCGTTACGCTGCTCAATAGCGTGTGACTGCTGCTGATCCGGTGCTTGAGCTGCAATTGAAAATGAATAAGAGGAAAGTTCAATTTCTCTGCGTCTGCGATATAAACGATACGTATAGTGTATGTACTATGTTTGAACTTAATTACAAACTACAGTGAAACCCGCTTAAGTACCTAACCCGCTTAAGTTACCAACATTTTTGGGCACCGTGAATTTTTTAATGTAATCTCCCTCTCTTAAGTAACTCCCAGCTTATTTACCCAACCCGCCTACTTTACTTATAGTTTAGTTATAATTTTCCCCTTTTAGGGGCTCTTTTAAAATTTCTTAGAATATTCAGTCGCATTTGCTTCCATATAACGAATAAACACAATTTATTTTTATATGGAAGAAAACCGCAACACCTTCGGCAAAAAAATTCTAAAAAATCAACGGTAATTTTTAGCCACTTGAAACTTGCACATTATTACACTAACATTCAATGGTTTATAAGGCTGTATACTCAAATAAAAACTTATGGGAAAAAAGTTTGAGATTTTTATGAAAATTTGATGCGTCTCTTATTAGTATGCTACAAAATCTAAAGCTTAGGTTTATATGGTATTTTGGTGATAGGTAACAAGATCAACGAAAATAAGCTCATTACATTATTACCTTTTCAAAAATAAAGTCAACAAAAATTTTAAAATAAATTCATTGACGCTATTTCCTCATTCCAATGGAAATAGCGTCAACAATAATTAAAGTATGTCGATTCACAGAAAAAATGCTGTTCTTACAATAAACATAGCCCCGTAAGTGTTGTTTTTTAATAGATAAACAAGTTTATTGCCTAATCGTCAGTGTGGTGCTATTAATCCACACACAATCATAAACTACCACCAATTGATTTTATTAAAAAATTTAAAATTACGAATATAGTAAAAACACGATGCGAAAAACCAAACGCAAAACGCAGCTGGAATACGAGAAATATATGAAGAAAGAGTGTAGAAATGATCCAGAACTTGCAAAACATGTTTCGTTTCCACAAAACTAAAGCGAAAACTATGAAACTGAAGAAACAGTCCGTGTCCAAAACCCCCGGAGGAACACTGAAATAATTCTCTGTTTTAAATTAGCATATTTTGAACGAATTCGGAATGTATAGGGTGGAAAAGAAACCAACCTTTCTATAAGGAAACAGTTATAGAAAAGTAATTTTTTTACACTGTATTCATGTCTCCGCCAGCAATTTGTGACGACATCATTTAAAAGCAGCTACGGAGAACGACGACACTATTTATTAGATGGCACTCAAGCCAATGTGCCAAAATACGGGTATAAACAATTATTGATTATTTAATATCGGAACCGAGATCATGTAATTTAATTGATTGGTTTTCACACACTTTTGAAACACAAATTATATGCTTTTTTACTGCAGACCAGTTGTTGCTAAAACACAGCAGAAATCTTCCAATAACTTGCAAATATAAAAATGTGAAATATTGAGGGCTTAAATTCATTAACACCCTCTATCTGCAATTTGCACAAAAACTAATTTCTGATTTTAGAAACCATCTGGGACTTATTACCTGTCATCACTGATATATTACTTCTGATTTTCAATTTATAAGGTCACGCGTCAAGCGTTATATAAGGTAGCATTAATATCACCGATGACAGTTAAATCTTAGGTGGATTTTTATATCAGAATCTCATCTTTGTGAAAAGTGTGCAGGTAGAGGGTATTATTGAACATAAGCCCTCGATATGTAAAATATATAAAAATACAACGTATACAAAAAATTTATCTACCTGCGTTACAGCACGTCAGGAGAGGGGTAAGGGGGTGGCGCGGCGTAGCGAGACGTGGTGTTGCGCGCCGGTCGCGCGAGGTACGTGGGAGGCGGGCCGCCGCGAAGCTAAGCAAATTTAATGTTTGAAAGAGCCATAGTGTCAATGGATTTTGTTGCGCTTTTGAAAAGGTTATAGTCAATTGACTTTATTTCGCATCAGGGTGGGAAAAAAGTCAATTGACCTTATTTCCGTCACCGGTATTTTTATGGAAGGAACTGTATTTTTATTGAAACATAAAGATAATTACCAAACAATATCATTTTGAATTTGGTCCAAAATTATATGTCCAACACTGTTGATGTTTTATTCAAGGACTTATTTATGTAAGTTAACAAGAACATGTAAATACCAGGGACGGTAATCATCATGAGAAATATAATTTAAATCAGCATTTAATCATTATTTTATGATTTCATTGATTTTGTTGTGGCAAATGTGTAAGCTGTTTTTGATAAAAATTTTTGTGCTGATTACGTATAAAAAAGGTTAAAGTCTACATCAGCTGCAAATTTGAGAAAAACCAATGTTGACAACAGTCGTTGCTTGAGCTGATCTCATCTTTTGCCAGACTGCCAGGCAGTGATGGAATAGAAGGCACTTTTGGCACAATTCGTCCTGTTTTGGTACAATCATATGCTATAGAAATTTAGCATATTATATGGAAAAAATTAGTAAAATCGTAAACTTGGAATCTCTAGAAATTCTGAATTTTTATAATTTTTGTACAAAGTTTCAAATGCCGATTTGTATACATACATATGTATGTATGTATACGGTGTTTGCTAAATTATGAGTTATACTTTTATATAAAATCAATAAAATATTAATCAATGGAAAGAATAGGCGAAACTGGTCAAATATCTCATTGCCATTATTTTGTATATAGGTACATATGTGTGTGAACATGACAGAATAGCTACACATATGTATTTCGGGGCATTTCCCCTTCGTAATTGGAATACTGTGTTATTTTATTATGAATATTTATATATATATGTACATATGTATATCAAAGCTGCTTTCAACAGCGCGAAAAGAAGAGAAAGGAATGACTTCAGAAAGGCCTTTTGAAAGAGACTTTAATTCCTGAAATTATCTACTGCGTAGTATGAACTTACACTTGTTTGGCATTTGCCTGAAGATACAAAACTAGCTTTTAACAAAATAAACTAAACAGAAAGAAAATAAACTCACCAGATATTGCTCAACATGTTAGAAAAAATGTTTCATTATCGATTTTCGACTACTAATGACAGAAAGCTTAACGCTTTTTTTAAAGCAAAATTCTGCTCAAAATATGATCAAAAAAAACAGGCCAATTTATGTGTGGACCAGGCCACCAGGACAATTTGTTTAAATCAGGGCAAATCCTGGAAAACCAGGACATCTGGCAGCCCTACCTTAGGGTTAAGGTTAAGGCATGGTATTTTAAGAGATTGTAGTCGAAAGTTCAGGGCTCGAATCGTAACATCCGTTCACGGATCGAAAACGATACGAAAGAAAATTACGTGATACGTCAGGCAGTATAAGCTGAATGGGCCAAAGAGTACGTTCACGTATGTCATAATCCGAAAAATGTGTTTTTACGTGACGAATAGTACGACATCGTATGTGACGATTCGAACCCAGGCCTTAATTTGAGCCTAAGTGGAAGGCTATACCACCTTTTGTTTAATTGCTGTGGGTTCTCAAACTTCGCACAAAATCAGGTTTTGCTGTTCATAAGGATAAATCGATACCATCAAGGTATTACTCAAATCAGTACTTGTACTTGTACCAAAAAAAGATATCGATACCTACTCAGTATCGGCAAGGCATCGAGTACTTATACATAGAACTACGATTTTGCATATTTTTCAAAGTTGTTTTATTTTCTTTCTTTTTCAAAAAAAAATAAATGCATTTTTTCAAGATTATTNATATCGATACCTACTCAGTATCGGCAAGGCATCGAGTACTTATACATAGAACTACGATTTTGCATATTTTTCAAAGTTGTTGTATTTTCTTTCTTTTTCAAAAAAAAATAAATGCATTTTTTCAAGATTATTTATCTTTTAATACTTTTTTCATACAAAAATTTAAAACAACAATTATTTTTGTATAGTATTTGATTTAAAAATCAATATAATACATTTTTACAAGTTAAAAAAAAAAAGTTTTTTCATATATACTAAGTTTTGGAAAAGAACTCTTTTTTTGTTATATTTCCCAAAAACATCAACTTTTCCAAGTGTTTTCCTGAAATGCGGTTTCGAGATTTCGATACAGTTGTACCTGTTTTTGAGAAAAGCCTCTCACAAGGAACAGATGACCCAACAACCTTTATGCTTGCTTATATTGCTGCGGAAATTTAGTGCGCATATCTTCCCATTCCTCTAATGGGTTGCTTTTCAAAGACGATGCTGAAGCATAATAAGTTTTGCGCTTCCGATACAAGTACTTTCGAGTAGTATCGAGTACAAAAGTATTTGGTAAATTGAGAAAAGTATCGGGTATGTACTTGGATTTACTTGTATCGATACCTCCCTAGCTGTTCAATAAATGACTATAAGTGACCATCAAGTCAAGGTGCAGGGATGGTATTTTCAGGGATAGTAGTCGAGACTTCTAGCTTTAATTTAAGCTTAATATATATTGCAAAAAAAGCTTTACGGCGATTACAACTTGTTGATTTTTTTGGTTAAGATTTAAACAATAATGATTATTTTACGTCCCGGGTAACTACATCAATAATTATGTTCCCTTAAGTACCAGCATCGAGGTACTTAAGCGGGTTCTTTTAAGTATGCAACCCGCCTAATTACCTCAAAAATCTGAAAATTTTCGGGAGGTACTTAAGCGGGTTCTACTGTACTATACAGTATATATGATATTCGTACCCAAGGAGTGTGGATGGGCGGTATTTTGAGGTTCAAATACCCGTTAAACTTTTAAAATGAACGTTGTAGAGCAAAAATAAAAACTTTAGGTAACCTAGTCAAAACGTAAAAATGTGTTCAATGTTAATTTGAAAGTAAATCATCAAACCATCTATGAAAGTGTCCTAATTCTTCTTGACATATGTAGGTCCCATAGACTTTTGTGAACACCAAGAGGTAGCCCCCCAACTTAGGTGTCTGAGATAGATACAATACTTGTAAACGCTGTAACTTGTTTTTAGTAATTTTTCTAATGCGTTCTGGTAACTTCTCTAAATACTGGACCAGCTAATCGCTCTAAGTCTGTAGCTATTTGAGCCTTTAGCAGGGATCAAACGATTACCTTTTTGGTTGTTGTTGTTTCCGACAGGGTGGGTGTATGATGTATTTTGGAACGAATTTCTGTTTGTTTTTAAATAGAAATAATGAGTTCAATTCAATGACAATTTTCCAAACAGCACCACTCTGTAACTGTCAAATCTGTGCAAATGTACAATTATGTAGGGTGATTCCTGCTTGAATTAGCTTCATGGTGTTTGGTATTGTACTCTGCATTTTTTATATCCAAGCGCACTTGTGCTCAACGTTATAATGTTTTTAGTATAACGGTTGTTCGTAACAGCCTAAAGGAATTGAGATAGATAAAGATCTGTATATAAATACGCCACAAGAAAATTTTTAACTTCCTTTTTTGAGGGCACCGTTTCGCTCGATATCAATGAAGCATACATCGATTTAAAGGATATAACTTCCTCTAATCCAGAAATGTTAATCCCGTTACGTAGAAAGCGTGGCATCTAACATACAGACTAAAATGTGAAAACCGATATATCTCTAAAACCAATTACGCTGGGGAACTGAAACTTAGCACGGAAGGGGGCGCACAGTGTGCTTTTTAACACTCCATGCGAATTAATCGTAGCGCTTTCGACAGAAGCAACATTTTGATATGAAACAAAATGGTTTTGAAAGCTAATTTTATTTCCTTTCACGAAAAAATACTGTCATTAACCCACCATCACTCCTTGACCTAATAAAAATTGGTCAAATATAGTGAAGTGCGAAGATATATAGAAATGCGACTCCACTATTTAAAAAATCCAAAAAAAAAAAAATGTTAACACCTCAATTTAATAAATGCATTTTTGATTGCATATTTTTTATTTGCATGCAGCTGTGTCACTCGAATAACAAGTAGTGCTATTCAAGATCTTTAATTTGAGCCATGGTGGAAATCTTTAGTCCTTCTGAGAGCCAAGTTATAACAATTTTAAACCAAACTTCGAATCTGCTGTACGAGTTTTTACTCTGAAATTAGAAGAATGAAAATACAAAAATGATGCTGCCAATAACGTACTTATGGCGAAACGTGGTAGATAATGGAAAGGAGGGCATGGCACCGGACATGCAAAATGAAATTTTCATATTGCTTTTATCTGAAATTTTATATAGCTACATATTTTATCATTACTGTACGTATGGCGAAAGTAGCAGATATTAGCAAATGGGGCGTGGCACCGCACATACAAACTGAAATTCTCATATCGCATACATCTTGAACTGCCTATGCTATCCCTGCAGTGAAAAGCCAAACCAGTTAGAAAAAATACTAGTTCATTAACTATTATGTGCCTACCAGTTTGACAATTTCGAAGAACTTAGGCGATCAGCGACATCTGCCTTTGAATTGCCAAAGCCAAAAATAAAACGCAATTAATTGCTTTTCTTACAAATGTCGGCTGTGGCGTCACGTGAAGACTACTGGTTCTGGTTCTGAAATCGCAGGTTCGAGGCCGCTTGGAGGTGGTTAAGATTTTTAAAGTTAAATAAATGTAAGTAAAAATAATTTATTCAATTTATAAATAAATAACAAATTTGAAAATCTAATTGCATTACAAAAAAACATTTAGGAAGAAATGCTTGTGCTATAAAAACAAAGAAATTAAACAAAAATATTTTTTTTTTATTAAATTCAAAAATTACAATAAACAGCATAAACAAAAAATAAATTTATAAAAAAAAAAAATAAAATAAAAAATAGAAAATAAAAAAATTTTCTCTGCGCCAGGATTTGAACCTGGGACCTCAGGCTAACCATGCGAGTGCTCTGCTCTGTCGGCCATTGTGATTGCTGGAGCGTCGCGAGCAAAAAGGCACTCAATTGCTTTTCACGGGGCATGAATTGGCAGACTATCTCATCAACTGGTATGATGCTACTAGTATTTATACTAGTAGATGCTGATGCATAACCTGACAATTGACATCTCGTAGGACATCGCAATGTTAAAAATACCAGTCGCTAACATTGAAAAAGGATAGAACGTGAACTAGTTCGGCTGAAACGCANTAGAATTCTAGTTCACAACTAGTAGCTTTCCCTGCAGGGATCATCCTGAAATTTGACACAACATTTGGAACTACTTATACTAACGTCCTGAAATTTGACACAGCTACTTATTCCATAAATAACGTACTTATGGCGAAATAGGCACTCAGACACGCATAAATCTACAAAATCGTATTTTCTGACCTAAATCGACAGGCCGTGACCTCTAAATGACCTTTAAGAAATATATAAAAATAGGAAGTAATATTTCTTATAAAAACGAATAAAATTAGGGGGTAGGGTCTTGAAATTTCACCCTAATGTACATATTATGGCGGGTCGAAAATCTGATTTTTATCAGATCCCTTGGTAATAGTGAAAATATATTGTATCATGAAGTCAACAACAATTGTAGGAACCCGCGCATCGACCGCCAAGTTACATACAGCATGCTAATCGAATAAGACCAATTCTTGTTAAAAGTTCTGAGTTCAGCAAAAAGATTTGGTGCATATTATAGGATAATGAATCCGTTAACGCAAAAGATAAAGTCAAATATCATTTCTCGCAGCCCTTTAGCTTATCGTTAATCTCAAACTTATCTGTTTTTCAACCATATTGTAATTGTTTTGTTGATAATTGCACTGGTCTTTAGTCAAAAGATGTAAAGATGCATTCATATTTCTGGGCTGTATTAAGGTCGCTTTTCAAATATTCTAATCTATTTTAATATTAGCTATAGTTTGCAAATTTTTGCAAATTTAGGAACAATTTAAGTAGCTCTAATAGAAAAGCCATTATTTTCCATCACCGTGAAAAAATTTCGTTTATGCAA
The DNA here is from genome assembly GCF_001687245.7 of Rhagoletis zephyria. NCBI lineage: Eukaryota > Metazoa > Arthropoda > Insecta > Diptera > Tephritidae > Rhagoletis > Rhagoletis zephyria. The sequence continues at coordinate 10,651 of NW_016158585.1, forward strand.
ATGAGTATGCAAACACTGAGCCGGCAAAACTTCTAGAAACACTAATCAGTTTATATATGTTTATGCATACGATACGAAAATTGCAAATATAGGAAGTTGACAAAAATTTTGGTTCTTCATTTTTTTATTTTTAAATAATTTTTTTATAATGCGAACAATTTTCATAATAATATTATCATAAATCAGTAACAGTAAGTCTCGCCTTCAATTTGGTTTTTATTACGTACCGATCGAGGAACATTTAACAAAGTTATATCGAAAAACTTAGGTGGATATCCAGTTTTTTTCTACAAAAATTTCTCTTAAAAAGAATCGGATTACAGAAAAGAGTGCCAGGGAGTGACTTTTTTGTTCAAGCTGAATGCAAAGCAATATCGTCCAATTGGAGAGTCCTCAAAAGGATTTCCCAGTATTTGTTAGAGACTATTGCATTAACCTACAGTTACTTTTTCACATAATGGAATTAACTAAAATATTTATGTTTAAACACTTATTGCACATCCCCTACTTTCATATAACGGCAAATTTAGAAACTCAGAAAAAGCCAGCTAAATATATTTCTCACAACACATGCTTCGGTAACTTTAACCAAATAATGTAACCATAACCAAATCATGTGTTGAGAGAAAAATATTTAGTTGACGTAACTAAACTCTTTTCTCAATGTAATGAAACCATTCCGCTCCGATTTTCAAGACTGCATAAATGGGCATAAAATGGGCGTTTCTTACCCTAATTGTATTTTGTTAATGTATGTAAATACTAAAGTGCTTTAAACTACTATTAACTTATAAAACGATTCCTACTCTTGGATAATACATGTTTGACTTCATTCACAACGATTTTGAAAACTGACCAAATTGGCGTGACCAAATCCATGGTCCTTTTAATATTATATAAATACCCGAAAACATAAAAACATTTGAAATAAATCTCGTCTCACTGTTTTATATTTTTCGCCTGTTTCCTGAAGTATTGAAGAATTGAACATTCATAAGCGAAAATTATCGTTTTAGTAAGTTTTATCTTAATATCTTAAAAACTTGGAGTCTTATTAAAAAATGATATATGAACGTGAGATACTAAATTTAATAACCTTTAATTTGATATATCGCCCAATTAATGCATTCAATAGATATTACGAGCCAAAGTTTAATTTTCGAAATTCCTACACTTTGAATCAATTGCGCGGGTTAAAGATAACTTTTAAATTTATCTTTCGTGGCCAATAACCAGTGGCTTAGATCTAAGTCAACATAATATTACTATTACAATATCGTCAAATGCCTTTTATTTTCCCCCATATAAAATCGACCCAGCCTAGTACATATGTACACCAAAATTCCCAGAATGAAGAGAGAAGTCGATTAAGCGATGTGTGTATGTCCATTTGTCCGTGGTCATGACAACTCTAGCAAGAATTGAGATATCTCCAGGTTGCAATTCATCTAAGGTAGGTCAGTTTTGAAAAAGGGTGATATCGGCCGGGAACCACTCCCACCTCCCATTTAACTGTATTATCGAAGAGGTCCAAAACTACGATATTTTCGCAGATACTAGATTAAAATTTTTGAAAACTAGTATGTATTGGCTGCACTAAATTCCATACAGCACACCGTTCCGTCGTCTGCGGAACTCGCCGTCGCCGGGGCGTAAAGGCCCGTAAATCTTCCGCAAAAACTTTCTCTCGAATACTCAAAGAGCTGCCTCATCGGATGTTGTCATTGTCCATGCTTCTGCGCCATACACCAACACGGGCGTGATAAGTGACTTATAGTGTGGTTTTCGTACGTCGAGAGAGGACTTTACTCCAAAGTAGCACTAATTGACAAAAGTAGTTCTACGTTGAATTTCGATGCTGACATTGTTATAGGTGTCAATGCTGGTTCCCAAATAAACGAAATTCTCCACTTTCTCGAAATAATAACTGTCAAAAGTGAGCTCGAATGCGCTAACATTTTTTGATGACAGGAGGTATTTCGTCTTGTCCTCGTTTACCACCAGAACCATTTACTTTGCTTCCTTATCCAACTTGGAAAAGGCAGAAGAGATTTCGCGGTTTCTGTTACCGAAGATGCATACGCCAGCAATTGCACGGTTTAAAAAAAAATATCCGGAGCGGTTCAGCTCTGCGGCTCATATGATCTTCTTCAACATCAGATTAAAGCATTTACACGAAAGGGAGTCACCTTGTCTGAAACATCCTTTGGTATCGAACGGCTCAAAGTGTTCCTTCCCAATCCTGATTGAGCTGGTGGTATTGCTCAGCATCGATGAGACCTTGTAAATACCCGAGGTAGTTGGCGGGGTGTGGCCCTGTAGGCGGCATCTTTTGTTCCGCAACTTATTGACATTCCGTATCGTTCTTTCTGGTTCGCTGAAATCCGAAGATGGTACGTAATGAGCTAGGAATGTACTTAACGTTCTCGTCGGTTCGTTGAATAGTGCCCTCTGAGAGCAGATGTAATAGTGACCGTGTGTTGTGCAGATTTTCGATTCCTCTTTTTTTAAAGCATAGGGGCGTGTGCGTATCTTCGTTGTGGGTGGTCGTACGTCTAAAACACTAGAAGCGTGCATTCCGTCTATCACGACAAGATCGTTTCGGTTTCTCGGTTTGGATTTTGGTGGATCTTTTTATGTGGGAATCTATTACTACATACTACTTTGTTTCGGGTCCCGTGGAAGTCGATCAGCCTTAATCCGTTATGAGACGTTTGTCGCGGGGGTTAAATTTTCTGTCGATGGGGCCAAAGATCCCTTTCTTGTCCACCCTGGCATTGATCCGTCAAGCACAGTTTTGATATCGTGACGGGAGCAAAGTTCGTATGTGCGCTCATAGAATATATACTTAGATGCCTCGTCGGGGCATGGGCAGAAATGAGAAATATTGAAGAATTTTGCTTTGATGCAGATTGTAGCTAGACTCTAGTCCACCAGAATGAACTACATTACTCGGAGACGGAGTGCCTCGCCTACTCCAATTTGCTGGCTTCCCAGCGGATGCTTCCCAGAGGATACTTGGTGTTAACACCAGAAGTCGTGAGCTGCTTGAACCGGACGTTTTTGCCACATGCTATTATTCAGCCGGAACCATATTCTTTTTTAACTTCATCCATTGGAAAATTCTTTTATTAATGAAATCTAACTAGAAAATATGTACATATTGTCGTTTAAGGTACAAAACCGCGTATCAACAAAATGCAAAACCGCATATCAAGATAATGCAAAACCGCGTATGTGGTTGCATAAATTATTTTCTAGATAGTAAAAACACTCATATTTCAAAAATTTCTTTTTTATAAAGCAATCGCATTTCCGCCTAGTATATTTCAGGACGATTGGATAATAATTGAGCCAAGAGCTTGTGTGAGCCAATCCAATTTTTGGCAGCAAGTATTAGTTACGCGGTTTTGCAGAATGACGACACGCGGTTTTGTACTTTAAGCGACGATATGTATTTATGGTCCTCTACATAAACGAAACACTAAAAAATTCAAAAAATAAAATCCCTTACTACTATATACTCAATATTCAAACCGGTATCGCAAGTAGCTGACGTGTGCTATGAGGTTACTATAGCGATACGATGTGTGTCGCTAACTCGTTTGAGAATAGCGCCACAGGTATCTAATCCTTGTCTAATCATTACTAAAGTAAGAAGTAAGGATTACTACAGTAACTAGTAAGAATTATACATAAATTCGACGAGAATTAGAGACTTGAACGACTTAACAGTAGTAAGGGATTTTATTTTTTGAATTGCATTGTGTCGTCATTGCAAAGAACTATCGATATGTCCATATGGATATACAAAATAATATACGCTTTTGGGACTTTAAATGATTTTTTCATTTAAAGCAGATTTTTAGTTATAAAACGTTATAATTTTCAAAATAATCCATCCAAAATTATCGGTTCGTTTAATTTTTCAGTTACTTCAATCTTTGTAAATTTTACTCAAATAGTTGAACCATTTCAACCGCCAGTCTTTAAAAATATACATTTTAACGCTCCAAACGAGCATTGGGTCTATTTTCGGTTGGCATGGAATGCCCCGTATTAAAAATCTTTTTCCTAAAATTTTACACTTAAAAAATATTATACCCTAAAAATCAGTGTTTCAAGTTTTTCTAAAACCCTCAAAATGCTAACTCATTCATAAAGATATTTTTTTCTTTAAAAAAGTCCTTTATTTAAATACCTTTCGCCATATTATTTTTTTGGAAACCACTTTTTTGATTAGTGGCCTCGATGCGTGTATAATTCGCACGTGAATTCTCCTCAAAACTGGTCAAGCTCTTAAATTTTAGCCCAGGGTGCAGAGTTGGGATAACTTAATTTGTTCTACTACTACGCTATCACATGCAAATTTCAGTTGTTTCCTTCCTAACAAGCAAGGCGTGCACTTAAATTGCAATACATTTTAATTACCGTAATGTGACAGCTGCTGGTGCTGCTTGCCTGGCAGTTGCAGCTGCTGTTGTGGTGTTTGGCGAAAAAGTTGCGGTTGCACATAGAGTAACTCTGATGCAGGGTAAACTGCCTGCCGTGGCCGCACTGCCAAGACCAAGTTCAACGGAACAGGCAACTGTTGTGGCGCCAACGCTAGCGGTGACTGAATATGTGAACTCGTTTCGGTGTTGGATGGCGCAGGCGCTTGCGGCGCGTAATGAGCAGGCGGCTGCTGGCGGTAGGGTTCGCGGCTCAATGAACTTCCACCGCCAACGGGTTGCAATACAATGAGCGGCGCTAGAGGTGCACGCAGTGATTGCAAGGCCATCGGCACGGGAGCCTGGTGTTGCTTCTGAGGCGTAGGCGGCGATCCGTGTTGGGATGTTAATTGATGTTGCAACTGTCGCACATATGATAACGGTATAGCAATTATGTAATGAATTTGCTGTCTTGAAGGTTGTTGATACTGCAGTTGTTGTTGCTGTTGGGGCTGTTGTTGTCTTTGCAGAGTGAAAAATGATGGTTGTTGTTGTATATATTTATGAAGATGCTCAGGATGTTGTTGCTGTTGATTTTGCTTATACTGCCTGTGCTGCTCAATCTGCTGCTCCTCTTGTGCCCGGCTCTGGTACTGCCCTTGGTGGGGAGGCGACAGCTGCTGCAACGGCCCCTGCAATGGAGCAAAGCCCGCCGCTTGCGACGGCCCGGCATAATTGGGACTGGTTTGTGTCTTAGAAGGCTGAGAATATTGCTGCTGGGGATACCGTTGTTTAAACTGATACGATGCTGATGGATGTGGATGTGTCTGCTCCAGCTGCAACTGATATGGTCCTTTGAATGGCCCTCGATAGCCATGCTGGGGTGGTGCGTAATGAATGCCTCCCTCAACAAAGTTCGAAATTTTTCCGGCCGCTCTGACTGCGTTGGCATCTGAATTTGGAGGTCTGTCATAATAAGCCTGGAAATGGATTAAATTCGATTTGTAGTTGGAAGAATGTTTATACATACTCATGTACATAGATATGTATGTATTTGTTAGTATGAATTAGAGATGGGCACGGGCCTAAATTTTCAGGCCCGGCCCGGCACGAGTGCAAAATCAACTTTTAAAAACACGCACGCCCGCTCGTTAGGGGCCCGGCCCGGCACGACGGGACACGTCCCAGCCCGGAAACTTTTATTGTATGCAGAGCTGGGTAAAAGCAATTACATTACAATTACAATTACATTCCTCAGTAATTGTAATGAGGATTCAATTCCTTCAGTTCACAGCAAAGGAATCGATTACTTTTTCAATTCCTTGAACTAATTTAAAATGGAATTGTTTTTTTCTTTAATTCCATTACAAGGAATTTCATATTGTAATTGGAATAAATTACGTGCTTGTAATGAAATTTTTTTTTTTCAATTCCTTTGAAACGAATTGCAAATGTAATTGAATTTTTTTCCAATTCCTTTGAAACGAATTGAAAATGTAATTGATTTTTTTTCCAATTCCTTTGAAAGGAATTGAAAATGTTATTGATTTTTTCGAATTCCATTCCTCAAAGTAATTTAAAAAGTAATCGAAACATTTATAAAAAAAATTGTTTACTGTTGAATTGAAATAGCTTTGTTAAATTTCTTGGTTGCTAACTGCCTTGAATAAATAACTTATACCTAAGTAGTATTACTAATTGGACTTTAAGAAAACTGAATAGCTTAAACTGTAGCGGTTCAGTTTATAGGGTAACGGTTAAATTTTCCAGATCCTACCGCGAACGGGCTTCGCGGCAGATGACACCCATAAATGTTGCTGCCTTGGGCACTGCTGTTCTCTTGGACTAATCCCTGTGTATCTATAAAAATGCACTGAGTTAATTGTGTATAAGTAACGTAAACGCATTTTTACTTGGTTTACTTTTTATTTTCTTGACACAAGTCAAGGCAACCAAATCGGTTTGATGAGTTACTACGACAGAATTACAATTTGTCGGTGACTGCACCTAAATGCCTGCCTCTACTTCCCTAATCGCCAGCACTGCTGCCCGTGAAAATGTTGACTTGGCATTTGCCATTTACTGGTATGCTCGCCTTTCATTCATGCAATTCTTAGAGTCGAGTTTCACATTGCTGTGAGAACGACTTCAGCTGGGTGTTCACTTGCTGATTCAGCGTCTGGCTTATCTAGTGCTGTTGTTATGGTAAGCTTTGGTTATGATTGTTGTTGTTGGAATTATTGCTGGGTGCTAACTGCTCTGGAATTATTGTTGGGTGCTAACTAGTTGGGGAAGAAAATATCAAAAAGTTAAAAGTCCAGAAATAGTCCAAATTTTATGATGGTTCCTTAATATATTTTAACTACATTGCATTTGAGTATGGAGAGACAACTATCTGGAAGTATTTTACATAAAAAATTTACTAAGTATTACCCGGTTTGTAGTTGCAGTTAAAGAAAACACATGAAAAGGCACGATTTTTTTTAAATTCGAAAAAATGTAAATATTTCAAAAACGGTGACACTTTTACCTGAAAATTTTTTGTTTATCAGTGAGCTCACCCCCCACCTACCTTCCCCTAACGTTTGGCACGTTACTTCTGGGACACC
>NW_016158585.1:18650-33788 GCF_001687245.7 Rhagoletis zephyria
GCACGGCTTCTATTATGGCAATGTTTAGATTCGCTCGGGTTCTTTGTTTTCGTATCCGACCAACCGCAAAAATTATGATAGCTGCTACCACGACAAGTGACAAAGCGCCCATTGACTGTATTGAGCGGATATGAACAAGACTCTCTAGTTGCGATATGTGCCTGAGATTCTTTATGTTGATTTTTTCCAAGTATGGGAGTGACAATAGAGTCATGTGGTCAGTAAAATTTATAATTTGCGCAGGAGTAGCTTCGGGACGAGAGTGAGCTATTTCATTCCAATTATAATAGGTGGTTGCGTTAATGGTAATTTCCCCGTCAAAGGTTACTATAAAGGTTCCCCTTGTTAGCTTTGTTAGGTTTCCATCGTACAGCGTTGCTGGTTGGTTGTTTATTAGTACAATGCCATTATCAATTTCCCTTATGGCAGCTACGTGGTCAGCCGATATCGTTTTGCAGGTTGCTGAGTGAACGTTCAGAAGTTGCATTGCGCACGGGCTATCCCCCAAAGGTTGGCAAAAGCTCGCCATTAGGGTTTCCTTGCAATTGTGCAGTGGTATATAATTTCCCTTGCATTCCGCTATATCTTCTGTTTCCAATGATAGTATCTTTTCGTCGTGTATCACGGGCAACATCTTTAAAAAATTACAAACACTAGCTATCTTTGGATATTTTATAAGGAAATAAATACATTCATTACTTTGAAATATTTTGATCTTAGAAACTTGTAGTAAATCACTTATAGTTACGTTGGCAGAGCGTTCAGCATCCAGCAGGTTCTTTACTTCAATACCGTTCAACAAAATAGGGTTGATTATATTTACCTTACCCAGGGTGACGGACGTTATGACGGTCTCTAATTCCATCATCATCGCCCTGTTCCTAGCGGTTGCCAAAGAAAAAAGGTTGCCAGTGTCTATCTGGGTTCGCTTGGCGTTTTTAAGCAATTCATTAACGGTATTTGTTAATTCATTTATTTTTTCCTGAGTTTTTGAGTTGATCAAAATTTGCTGTTCCTGCGATTCTATTAAGTTTTCAGTTTTCCATTCAATTTTTTGGAAGTCATCGAAATCAGGCGTTCCGGCGATATTTTTCAAAAACTTTATAGGCCGTATGCGCGGCCTGCCTCCAGGACACGTACCTATCTTGATCACCCTTAAACTCCGGCATTGTCTTAACAAGGTCTAGCGATTCGTCACAGGTAACGCCAGGGCGAATTGTGACAGCCTCGTATTCCACCACTCGCTCTATATAGATATACATAGAAGATGTCCAATGTGTGCTTTCGATTTTAATCTTTGACCACAACAAAAATTCCACATTGTACATTCGTGAATGAACTTTCAGTTTCTCGATTACTTTTACAATTCCTTGGAGTAATTGAAAAAACTAAAGTACTCTTGCAATTCCAGTTAATGGAATTGAAAAAAAAAATAAATTAAATTTTCAATTCCTTTCAAAGGAATTGGAAAAAAATTACATTACTAGCACGTAATTTATTCCAATTACAATATGAAATTCCTTGTAATGGAATTAAAGAAAAAAACAATTACATTTGAAATTACTTCAAGGAATTGAAAAAGTAATCGATTCGTTTGCTGTGGACTGAAGGAATTGATTCCTAATTACAGTTCCTTGTAATCTGTAATTGGGAGTAATTTAATTCCTAAAGGAATCATTACGACCCAGCTCTGATTGTATGTGTATACATATGTACATATTTTTAATTTTTTGTTTATGTATGTATATTTCCTTAAGCGAATCAATTTTTTACATCAACGATTTTTATAATAAGGTAGGGCTGCCAGACGTCCCGGTTTTCCCGGACATGTCCCGGTTTTAGACTATTTGTCCCGGTGTCCCGGTCCAACCGTAAAATGTCCCGGGTTTCGTTTAAGTGTCCCGGTGTTCAATTTGATTGCACAAATTTTGAACAAAAATGACTAAACTAAGAGAAACAACGCGTTGTAATATTAAGAAAAATTTTATGAATTTACTGGGGTTAATAACGCATAGTAAACATGAATATTTTTTATTTGATTATCGTTTTAAAATGTTCGCATTTAAAAACAATACTTTCATACCACGAACACGTGGTGTTGAATCAAACTGAACATTTGAGAGCACATTTACATGTCTGGCTGTAGCTGAGTGCACGAAGATGCTTGCCACAATTTGCTAATTTCCAGAGCGTCAGGGTTCAAATCTCATTACAGACAGCATGGAATTTAAATATATATATTTTTTAACTTAGTTATGAAAAAGCATCCGTTAAGTGCAAAGCGCTTCATTTTCATATTGGCGTATTTCAATTGAATATTTCTATACTAAATACTAAAATTTGTATACTTAAATTTATTACGAGTTGGGTTGGTGCTCTTTCATATGCGATTTTTTTTTTAAATGTAGCACGTTTTGCATAAGCAATAGTTGATGATTAATATAAGTATGTACCTAAATACGTTAAAATGACATGCACAGAGTTTTACAATTATAGCAAAAGCCAGAAGTTTTGAAACAAGCTCACAGCAACGAAACAAATGACTGATATTTTAATGTTACCTTGTATTTAATTTTTTTTCTTTCGTGAAACCTAGATTACTTATAAGTACCGTGCCGTACAAAATTATTGGCTCGGAGACTCTTTCATCAGATCACAATTTCTAATCAGATCTTTTAGAAAAATTTTGAAAATGTAGCTTTTGAGCCAATTAGTAAAGTGCAAGTCTGAAGTTACCAGAAAATTTCGTTGATTTTTTGCAATTATTTATTTTTTGCTGACAGTGTCTTCCACATACAAAAAAATGTCGAACATAAGTAGTTTGTATGGAAGAAACTCTCACTAAAAAGAATACCAAAAATCAACAAAATTTTTATGGGCTGCAAAACTTCATTTTCAAAATTTTTATAAAAAAGTCTGAATAGAAAGTTGCGAATTTGTGTGCAAATTTATTGCATTTTCCCGAGTTTTGAACAAAGTTTAGAAATTTTATTTTTATGTTTTCTGATGTATTTAGTATAAACTGTATTTTTATAAGGAACAAAAAAGGTACATGCATTGTGAAAAATTCTCTGTGCTTTAGTTGTGATAAATTGTTTTGTTTTGCTGGTGTACGTTGTAATGATCTCATGATCTCATGTTTTTATATTTTTTTGTTTGTCAAAATAAAATTTTACTACGAACGAAAGGGAAGGGAGCGAGAGGCCTTTCCCACCCTTAAGTGTCCCGGTTTAGCAACAGAGATATCTGGCAGCCCTATAATAAGGGTACTCATTTAAAAGCGCAAAACTCTCGCAAACTGGGCAAACTGTGCAATTTTAAACCCTCGCAAATGAAATGTCAAAATTTGTATGGAAAGCCATTTGCACAAAAAGGGAAACTTTGCGCGGCAATTTTGAAGCGCAACTTTGCGCAGTGTGCTGTGCAACCCTCAATCAGCTATTTGGTTACATTCATTTTGGTTTGCGCTCAACGCTTTTTCGAAATAACTGCGGTACGACTTAAATATTTACTCAAATTTGAGTTTCAATTGTTCAACTTTATAAATTAAGTATAGTCAAATAATTAAATGTCAGAAACTGCATAAAATAAAAAATTGTCCTCATGAAACACATGGCGCAAAGTTGCCCAAATATGAAACTCGCGCGTATATATGAGTACCCTTAATATATTTTCTGGGAAGTAGAAAAAGTGGAAGGTATTTTATGTACAGATATGTAACAAAACTACTAATATCTTGTTTTTTTCTATCGGTTTCCAAATATTTCGTTTTTTGATTTTCTCTAATCAGAAGAGTTATCTAAATTTGTAGTATTAGCAACGGGCTTTTTCGTGGTTATTCGTGCTTTTATGAAATTTTACTGAACGCCCATGCACGCACGAGTTCGTGCTGACAACAAATATTCCGGCCCGCACCCGCCAAAAGCCCGGCCCGTGCCCATCTCTAGTATGAATACAGTTTATTTCACGTTTGAGTTGAATTTCTTTGTATTTCACATTGCATGTTTCATTTGAACACNGCCCGGCCCGTGCCCATCTCTAGTAACGGGTGATTTTTTTGAGGTTAGGATTTTCATGCATTAGTATNTAAAAGCCCGGCCCGTGCCCATCTCTAGTATGAATACAGTTTATTTCATGTTTGAGTTGAATTTCTTTGTATTTCACATTGCATGTTTCATTTGAACACGGATGCCCTGGAACGATGCTTGGCAGTAAGGCTCCAAGAGGATTCTTAAGTCGAACACCTATTAAAAGAAATAATATGGGCTCAATAGCTGAATACATTTTGAAAAAGAATTGGAATTTTCGATCCGAAAACTAAAAAATCCTATTAAGGTGGCCACAAACGACGAACATGTGTGCGCAGATGTTGGCAAACATACTAGGCCAGGGCTGGCGAAACAAAGGCAAGCGTGCCATTCCTCAATTACTAGTAGTAGTAGTTACTACCTGATCGAAACAATTTCTTGTTTCTTTTAAATTGGAAAATACAGACAGTAACCAACAAAATCCACATAAGACTTTCGATCCTTGAGTTCCATTTCATCATGAACAAGCTTTGCGTGCAAAGCATTGTTTCGCCTCCCTTGGTAATAAAATGCCCGTAGTCACAAAAAAAGAGAACCTCATATCTCCACAGGCATTAAATAAATGAAGATTTGGGGCTTTCCATAAAAAACCAGACGGAGAAAGAGTTTTTCTTGGTGATAAATTCTGTCATCAAAGAATTTTCATCGAATTAGACAGAAAATCTGACAATTTTAGCAAAAATGCTAATACTAAAATTTTGAAAACTTCGAATCCAATTCAGATGCATCAGCTATGTGCAGAAGCTGGCGTTTGCTATCTTGACCATATTTTCATCTAGCTATGCATGTGAGGCGACCTTACCACTTACCACGTGTACCTGCCAGAGACATTCAAGAGTATGTCTTCTTTCTTTCGATCTTTTTAAATTTTTGTAAGATTTAAGTATCAATTGATGTCTCCAAGAACAGTGATAAGTCATAATATCTTGTTGGCACGTCATTACTACTTTGAATATTTCTTTGTAAATAATTGCACGTATATGTATAAAGGTTCGCCGGTCCTGTGCTAGGCTGTTGTATGCAATATTTATGGCTTTGACTGTAAAATAGGTTTTATCGACATTTGCTTTGGAACTCTCTGCCAGCATTTTTTTAAGAACTCTTTACGTAAGCACAACTTCAAAGGTCTTATCAATGATTATTTTTCTAATAAAACAACTTAAAATTGTTATAAATTTTCTATGTTGGTTATTGTTATAACTTTGTATAATTATACTACCCGGCCGCGTATGCGCGAGGCTTCGCCACGTGCTGGATGTGTACATAAGTAAGCCTTATTGAACACCTAATGGCTAAGCCCTTTCATTTGACATCTTTTGTTTTTAGTGCAACGAACGGTGTGGATCTTATAATTTTTCATGCAGGCGGCAACCATATTCAAAAAAATAAAACCTTATTGCACATCTGAACGCCAAGCCCTTTCCTTTCAGACCTAATTTTTTTTAAATGAATGAACTGCGCAAATCTGATGTAATTAATAAAAAATGCCTTCACGTATTATATGTAAGGTGATAATTTTCAAATGGGTGGCAACCACACTAAAAAAATAAAGCTTATTGCACATCTGAAGATCATATCCTTTCACTTGTTTTAAGAAATAAAAATGTGGTTATTTTTAAATAGGTGGCAACCACACTAAAAAAAATGTATGCTTTCTGAACATTCGGAGACCATGTCCTTTCACTTAGTACCTCGATTTTTAGTCCAACGAACGGTGAACATCTTATAATTTAAAAAAAGTGGCAACCCTACTCAAAAAATACCACATTACTGAACATCTAGAGCAGTAATGGGCATTTCATATCACGCGTACAGCTCAACTGTACGCTTTTCGCACTTAAGTACATGGGTAAATCTAAAAAATAGGTACACCAAAAAAAATTTTAATTTTTAAATTCGTGGCCACACCTATGTTTAATATATCATTTTATTCGTACTCTCTTAATGAATCGATTAATATAAGTGTAATTCATTTTCATCAAGTGCTTCAAAAGTTAGACGAGGAATAAACATGAAATCGAAAACAAAAGAATAAGCTGGGTTCAAATTACGTTGTTTAAATTGTAAATTTTGAGCAAAGATTTTGAATTTTTAATTGGGATGTTCTAAATTCAATGGCATCCCCCGTTTTACCAGATTGGCTCCGGTTTTTCGAGATAACGGTATTTGAAAATTTGATTAAATTTTAACTATTTTATAAATAACTCCCTCAGTTTTGAAGTTATTTTACTAAAATTTTGCACATAACGGTTTTCTAATATTACCTTAATTATTCCTTAAAATTATCGAAATGGGTGCACTTTAACGTATAATACAATACAACTGATTACTCAGATATGTGTTTTTGCGCTATAACTCTAATTTCATATCTGAATAATAAATTGTATGCGTGCTATATGTTAAAGTGAACCTATACTAAATTTTTACCTGCTCAATTGGGGGAGTTATAACGCAAAACAACGTCTCTGGACAATCAGTTGTATGGGAGCTAGATTTTAAAGTGAACCGATTTCGATGATTTTATGAGATAGTGAAGGAAATCTGTACATATAATAAAATTGTAACAGATCGATGTCTGTACATTATAGATATTAAAGAAAAATTAATGTGGGGGGTCTTTATTAGAGCACCAGAAGCCAAATCAACCATTTTTAGAATTTTTGTCTGTCTGTCTGTCTGTCTGTCTGTCTGTATGTTTGTTCGCGCATCACTAGAAAACGAATGCATGGATTTAAATGCAGTTTTCACCGATGTATTTCTAGAGGTCTAACTTAAAATATAGGAAGAAAAAAATTACAGAGTTGCCGTTTGAAAATTGGAGTTTAAGTAAATTGATAAGAATAAATTGATAAGAAAGAGGCTGAAGAAGGCTTACAGCCAAAAATATTTTTTAGAGTTGCCACCGGTTTGAAAATTTACATTTAATTTAATTTATAAGATAAATTGAATATTGCAATATGGGTATCAAACTGAAGGGGTTTAGGAAATTTTATTGCCGAAAATATTTTCAGGGAGGGCTGCCCCCTGTTTGAAAAATTTTATTGTATTAAATTGATAAAATAAATGAAATCTATATCTACATCTATACATGTAATAAAATGTAACATGTCGATGTCTGTACCTTATAGATATTAAAGGAAAATTAATATGGTGGGTTTTTTATTAAAGCTACAGAAGCCAAATAAACAATTTTTAGAATTTTTGAATCTCTGTCTGTCTGTATGTTTGTACGCGCATCAGTCGAAAACATGGAACTGAATGCAGTTTTCACCGATGTATCGCTAGAGATCTAGATTCCAATATAGAAGAAAAAATTAGAGAGTTGCCACCTGTGTTTAAAATTTCAGTTTAGGTCAAATGATACGGTAAAGTGAATACTGCAATATGGCTGTCAAAAGAAAGAAATTTACAAAGGCTTACAGCTGAAAATAATTTTGTGGAAGGTTGCCACCTATTTGAAAACTTTAATTTAATTTAATTGATAGCATAAATTAAATATTGCAATATTGGCATCAAATTAAAGAGGCTAGGAAAATTTAATGCTGAAACTATTTTTAGGGGATTTGCCAACTGATTGAAAAATTGTATTCATTAACATTTGTAAAATAAATGAAATATTGCAATACGAATATTAAACTAAAGAGGATAAGGAAGCTTACTTTTGAAAATATTTTTGAAGCGGGTTGCCACTTATTTGAAAACTTTAATTCAGTTAAATGTATAATATAAACTAAGTGTTGCCATATGGGTATCAAACGCGAGTATTTGAGAAAATAAAATTGCAACAGGCCGATATCTGTACATAATAGGTGCTAAAGAAAAATTAATAGGGGGTTTATTAGATCAACAGAAGCAAAATACAAAATTTTGGTATGTTTGTCTGTATGTTCGTAAGCGTATAACGCAAAAGCTAATGTATGGAATAGATCAACAGAAGCCAAATACAAAATTTTGGTATGTTTGTCTGTATGTTCGTAAGCGTATAACGCAAAAGCTAATGTATGGAATTAAATGCAGTTTTAACCGATGTACATATTGCTAGAGCTCTAATTGAAAATATAGAATCCATTTTTTTTTTTTTGTTTTAGTTTATCGTCGATCATTATTCCTAGGTATTTGAAGGTATTAACTTTTTCCAGTGCGTCGTTGTTTATATTTAAAGTTAGCAACGGACCGTTCTCAAAATTTCGCCTTGATATAACCACAAACTTTATTTTTTTTTATTTCTGTGTGGAAGGTTTTTCGCTAAAAAATATTAAAATTTCGTTGTTGCTGCCAAAAAATTAAGAAATCTGAGACGTCACGTTTTACAATTTCATACAGCTCTCTTTACAATGTATTTCACTAAACTACTAAACGGCTGCACCGACTTGCTTCATATTTGGCAACACCTTGAAAATAAATATTCTGACCAAAAATTTACTCGGTATGTAGTTCAGGATATTCCTAAAATTCTTATACAGACTAAAACGTAAAAAAACAATATATCTCTAAAACCAATTACGCTGGGGAACTGAAACTTAGCACTGATGCATATATTGCAAATGCATTGGGAAAGGGGGCGTGGCTCCTTCCTTCCATACAAACTGAACTTCTCATATAGCTTATCTCTGGAACTGCTTACGCTAACGTCCTGAAATTCTACACAGCTACATACGTTATCAATACCGTAGTTATGGCGAAAAGTGGTAATTATTGGAAAGGCTGGATTGATATACATTTACGTAAACGCGCAAGTATCATACGATTGGGAACCCTTTTCTCCTAGATTTCTAAATCCGAATTTAGTTTTCAGATGTCTAAATGAAGGATGGGGTTAAGTTTTCTGACGCCCTCATGCACGATCATGCGGTCTTGCATCTACCCAGAAATCAGTTCATAAATTTTACCACGAATTGTAAAAGTGGTGAATTAACAAGGAAAGATCACCGTAGGTATATCAATTGCTTCATTTGAAAGATACTTAAGAGATCATACGACTAATTTAGAAATGTACCGGAAAACTTTTCATCCTGTGGGACAGCGAGGATTCTTGGCCCTCCTATAACAGAAACGCACGCAACTAATGTTGTAGTTGCAAGATCATACAAAAAGATTACGCATGATTGGCAGAGATCTCACAGGTGGAAATAAGACCATCGGTAAAGCTCATGACACCGAAAGGGATTAGTATTCCATGTGGTATCACAGCGTTACTAATATTGGCCTATGTGTGAGGAGGATACTGCGCCTTAGTGGTTTCAACTTAAATCAAAAATTTTGACTTTACAGACTAATTTTGTTTTTAAACGCTCTTTTGCATTGGCCAACGCAAAAGCTCTTATTAGGCGCCGCGAAGTAAGCGGGCATTGCCTAGTGTTAAAATACAAACGTGCGCAAAATTTTAGTAAAATATCTTCAAAACTGAGGGAGTTTTTTTATAAAATAGTTCAAATTTAACAAAATTTCAAGTACTGCCATCTCCAAAAGTGGAGACAATCGGGCAAAACTGGGGACGCCATTGAATTTAGAAGGATCCAATTAAGTAAGAGCAACTATCAGAACCTTTGTCGAAAAAAATTTGATTTGTTATCACGCTCGAAATATTCTGACTACAAGAAGGAGCATAATTAAAAGTACTAAATCGGGGTTTTTACACACTTCTAGAGAACATTTTTTGAAGCATTTTACGGGTATGTGCAACGTTATAAGGACTAGTAGCTATAAAAATAATTAGATCGTTTCGACGTATTTTCCAAATGTGCCTTCAATTAAGATATTTTTGAAATAAAAATTACGCTCAAGATCGCAGAATATTTTATCTTTAAAAGTTGGTTTATTCTGAAAGCACACCTCTGGCTAAGGTGTCAAATTATTCGTAATTGTTTGTAGAATACAATACATACTTAAAAAGTTCATAAAATGAAATGCTTCAAAAACTGTACGCGATAAACCGAAAACTTTGAAAATTGTGAAATGTGAAGTTACAGACTTTGAGTTACTTGCCATTTCGTTTTTTTTAATGCACACTTTTCTTACCTACTACATATGAAGTATACGTATACATAAGTGCTAAATGCCCACTAAATTTCAAATCAGAATATGGTGTACTTCAAAAGTTATGACATAATTAATTTTGGCCCTCTTAAAAATTACATAAAAAATTCACTTGTTTTCATTTATTTTATTTTTTTAATTTAAACACCTATAATTCAAAAGTTATGCAGCAAATTGATCCAAGTTTTTTTGAGGCTTCAAGTATAAGTCAATGAATTATATCCAAAAGGAACCAGCTTGATATAGTTTCCAACAGTGAAAATAAAGCTAAATAACACCAAGGTTACCTGTTTTTTAGATTTGCCCATATNCTTGTTTTCATTTATTTTATTTTTTTAATTTAAACACCTATAATTCAAAAGTTATGCAGCAAATTGATCCAAGTTTTTTTGAGGCTTCAAGTATAAGTCAATGAATTATATCCAAAAGGAACCAGCTTGATATAGTGACAGTAACAGTGAAAATAAAGCTAAATAACACCAAGGTTACCCGTTTTTTAGATTTTCCCATATGCTCACACATTATATTGCCGAACAAAAAAAAAACGAAATTCAACCCACGATGTAGGGAGACGCTATTCGTTGCTATCTTGACGTCATCACCCGCAGGAATGCGCAATCTTTTATTCTATCATTCTTGAATTCAACCAAAGAATCAGTCTGGCATAAGCTGTTGCAGCGGCATGTAGCGTTGTTTGCACGCTTCTTAGCGCGCAGTTTTTGTCGAAAATTATACCATGTTCTGACCGACATCGAAAACATGTTTTCGTTGCTAAAACTGGTTTTCGACCAAAAACTTGTGTTTTCGTCCCTGTAAAATCTGTCAAACGAAAACTAGTTTTCGCTGAAAACCACTTGAAAACTCACGTTCCACTCATTCCAATCGGTGTCTGCACTAGTTTTTTGCGATTATCTATTGAAGTGGAAGTCATATTTTATCATCTTTACTACGTCATTTCGGATTTATTGTTAATTGGCCGGCCTAAATAAAGTAAGCATGGAAGAAAAGGTTGTGAATGAAAAGAGATTGAAGGAAAAGTATTTTGGTTTTGTTTTTGTGTAGCAAAATTGTAAACAAAGGATGAAAGAAATGTCAACGAAAACACCAACAGTCGGTGCGAACAGCTTTCAGCCCACAATCCCAAAACTCGTTTTCAAGGTGTTTTCGTTGTCGGTCAGAACATGGTATTAGGTGTTATGCTTGCGCTTTTCTTGAATTCCAGAATCGTGCACGCACATCCGCCTCGTTTCAACTGAAGTAACCCTGCAAAAAATGGGACTAATCCGGGAGCAATCGCAAAGGAGCATGCGACTAATACCACTTTTGATCTCTTTATATGGAATGAAGTGTTCGCTTTTGTTCGAGCATGTCCTATGAAGAGACTAATTGTTCACCTTTATACCCGAACGGGTATAAAAAGCGACTAGTCACTTTTAAAAAATAAAAATAAAAATTTGCGCCAGCTGAGATTCGAACCGGGGTGCTCAGTTTTGTTAGGCGAATACTCTCCCTGCGTGCCAACGCCGCACATGAAATTGCATTGACTAAGTGCGTACATATCATTAAATCGTTAATAGTACCCGTTAGAGTTGAGTTGGGGACTAATTGATCTCCAATTATACCCATAAGAGATGAGTCGAGACTAATTGATCTCCATTAGTACCCGTATGAGACTAGTTGCGACTAATTAATGCCCTATTGTACCCGATTGAGAGTAATCTCGGAATACTCTCTTTAGAGAAAGACACTAACACATGCTCAAAATGTGATAGTATTAGTGTGCTCATCACTGATCTAGAGGCTAAGAGTTTTCATTTGATATCAAGGCGCATCAATACAAGGTGGTGTTGATTGATCAGCTGATTGGATATTTTTGTCTCTACACTAGTAAAGTAGAATGCCATCCAAGACGAAGTGGAGCAACTTTAGGATGTCAACAAAAGAAAATGATGAAAATTATCTCCTATTCCCTTTCGTTTTGACATCCTCCTGTACCAAAAAGCAATAACAAAATACACGGGACTTTTACTTATATGCAATCACCATCAGCTTGTATGGATGGGCCTTGATTTGATATCTTACTTTTTGTTATTCAACGCAAGGATCTTATAAGTTTTTAGACAGGTGGGAACCCTATAGAAATTGTAAGCACTAAAGATAATACCCTATATCGATACAGAATATATAAAACAAAATCTAATGAGCAGTTTTCGAGATTAGCGTGGTCAAAAAATCTTGACTTTGTTTTATACTACGTAAAGATAACATAGCAATTTTAAATAGGTGGCAACCTTACTCAAAAAAATTAAAGTTTTTGCCTGCCATTTCACTTGGTATCTCATTTTGTTATCCAACGAACAGTTAAGATCTATAATTTTTACACAGGTGGCAACCCTATTCAAAAAATAATACATTTTTGCACATCAAAAGGCTAAGTATTTTCGTTTGACGTAGACGTTACAGAACTGATACCTTCGCTTATTATAATTGAATAAAGTAATTTTCTTAACAGGTGGCAGCCCTAATCAAAAAATTAAACATGTTTGCTTATCTAGAGGCCAATCCCTTTTATTTGACACCTAATTTTTTTGTAATCCAGCGAACGGTGAAGATCTTATAGTTTTCAAACAGGTGGCAACCCTATACAGAAAAATAATACATTATTACACATCTAGAGGCTAAGNGTGAGGCTGAAAGTTGTTTTTATCACAAAATAACTTATGAACTTCTCTTAGTTGGAGATTTAGCTGTAACTTGACATCAAAACATCTAAGTTTCAAGACAGTCGAGTTTTGTATTTTTGTCCACCTTCGCGGCACTGTGTTACGGTGCGGATCTTATAGTTTTTTAGACAGGTGGCAACCCTATTAAAATTCTTAGTAAAAAATGTCACTCACCTATCGATACAGAGCGTACTAAAGAAAATCTCGTCAAAATCCGTTCAGAAGTTTTCGAGATTACCGCGTACAAAGAATCTCGACTTTCCTTTATACTATGTATAGAAGTACTATAAAATTTGTTAATTCTTTGTTATGTTTTCTTATTTTCCTTTATTTAATGTTCTTATCTTTATACCCGAGCGCACTTGTGCACAAGGGTATATTAATTTTGTTCACATAACGGTTGTTTGTAACAGCCAAAACGAATCGCGATATGTAGATATAGACAAATGTATACATAAATGCTCAGAATGAATAGAGAAATCGATTAAGCCATGTCTGTCTGTCCGTCCGTCCGTGTACACGATAACTCGAGCAAAAATTGAGATATCTCAACGAAATTTGGTATGTAGGTTTTCGTTAACCCAAGGTAGGTTGGTATTGAAAATGGGCGAAATCGAACAATAACCACGCCCACATCCCATATAACGGTAATTTGNATTACGGCGGCTTTTCATATAACGGTAAATTTCAGAAATGCTTGAAACTGCAATATTTCGAAATTTAAGGACGCTAATTTACTCAAAATTGATACACCCCGGCTTACCATCTAGCGGAAGGTTTCGGAAAGGTGAAAAAAATATATTTAATACTTGCGCCGGGTATTTAATGCTCGGCTCCGCCCGAACTTAGACTTTCTTACTTGTTTTTATTTCTTATTGTGCAATAAAAGATTCAATCTTAACTAGTGTTCGCCCAGCGGTTGAAACTAAACCGCTAAAATTAAGGATAGTTTATGTGAGTTGGGTTCAGGTGAAGGGAGCTTAACTTAGTACTTAGCGTAACATAATATTTCATAGCAGAACATAACATACCGCAACATAAGTTTAAATAACATAACATATGTAGCATAACACACCATAACATAACATCGCACATTCTTCAGTTGTATCTCCTTTTTATCCCTATCACTTTCTTCCTCTCTATCTTTGTCTCTATCGTTTTTATACCCGAGTGCAGTTGTGCACAAGGGTATATTAACTTTGTTCACATAACGGTTGTTTGTAACAGCCAAAACGAATCGAGATAGATATAGACAAATGTGTACATAAATGCTCAGAATGAATAGAGAAGTCGATTAAGCCATGTCTGTCTGTCCGTCCGTCTGTCCGTCTGTCCGTCCGTGTATACGATAACTCGAGCAAAAATTGAGATATCTCAACGAAATTTGATATGTAGGTTTCCATTTATCCAAGGAAGGTTGGTATTGAAAATGGGCTGTAATCGGACAGTAACCACGCCCACTTCCCATATAACTGTAACTTCCAGAAATACGAAAACTGCGATATTTTAGTAACTACTGAAGGTAATTCACTCATAATTTATATTTAAAATAATTTTCAGACGAAAAATATGAATATTATAAATTTTTGGAAAGTGGGCGTAGCCACGCCCACTTATGGTAACATGTGTATACCTTGGTAACCGCTCCACCTATTTCTTCTAAACTTGGCACAGTTATTGGCCTTGGACAACATACCAAATGGCCGAAAATTTTTAAAATGGGACAATAGTCACACCCACAGCCCATATAACGGTAATTTAGAGAAATGCAGTCTTCGATAAATCAGTAAATAATAAAGCTAATTTATTCAAAATTGATGCTTGCAAATATTCTTTACCGAGAAATACGTTTATGATAAAATTTTGGAAAATGGGCGTGGCACCGCCCACTTATGATCACATATATGTATCTCGGTAACCGTACCAAACTCGGTACTCGGTGTGCTTGCCACATAAAAGAAAAACGTTGAAAATTATTGAAATCGGACTAAAACTGAGGCCGCTTTTCAAGTAACGGTAAATTTCAGAAATGCTTGAAACTTCAATATTTCGAAATTTAAGGACGCTAATTTACTCAAAATTGATACACCCCGGCTTACCATGTAGCGGTAGCTTTCGGAAAGGTGAAAATCAAATATTTAATACTTGCGCCGGGTATTTCATGTTCGGCTCCGCCCGAACTTAGACTCTCTCACTTGTTTATGTTTATGTTTATGTTTATCTTCATCTGCATCTGCATCTTCATCTTCATCTTCATCTTCATCTTCATCTTCATCTTCATCTTCATCTTC
>NW_016158585.1:35121-63055 GCF_001687245.7 Rhagoletis zephyria
ATATATACCCTCGTATAAGCAACTACCATTGATATGTCTGCATTAGGGATATTCCGATATAAGTAAATACGAGTATGTACTCGATACTTTTGTTTCAATACCAACTACTTTTTTTACTTGAATCGTTTTATCGATACCTACTTAGTATCGAAATAAAAGTACTTGTATCGAATCAATTTGAGGAAGTGCCATATCTTTCGGTCATATTTTTTCTATGGAAAATAATTGCTTCGCTTTTATGAAAGATAATTGCTCTAAGCAATGGCACCGCAAAAATCTAAAGCGGGGATAAATTTTTACAAAGTTCAAGCAATGCTTTGTAGCCGTAACGTTTTGTGGGAACCTTTCAAAGGTTTAATTTTGTATCTAAGTAATCGTATTACTTCTAATGTTACAAATGATCAAATAAACATATCGAAACCTCAACTGAAAACATATTGAAAATATTTGAGATAGGGCGCTTTGAATCGGCAGCTGAGATAGGTGTCGCAAAAGATATGTCACAGATAACGCCTGAAAATTACTTTCGCTTTGTTGCATATAAAAGGATGAAAAGTTATCGATATAACTAGGTATCGATACATTCGGTTCACTCATATAAGTAGTATCGAAATAGCGATTTGAGTAAACTCATTTGAGTAGGTATCGATACTTTGATGGTATCGGAACGTCCTTAGTCTGCATACCAAATTTCAAGATCATGTGACTTATGGTTCCGAAGTTGTAACTGATGAACAATTCTACGCCTATGGGATGTGCCACGCCCCCTTTTACAAACTCGTTTATATATACCCTCCTATAAGCACCTACCATTGAAATGTCTGCATACGAAATTTCAAGATCGTGAGACTTATGGTTCCGAAGTTATAGCTGATAAGAAATTCAGCGCCTATGGGATGTGCCACGCCCCCTTTTACAATTATACCCTCCTA
Organism: Rhagoletis zephyria; assembly: GCF_001687245.7. Taxonomy (NCBI): domain Eukaryota; kingdom Metazoa; phylum Arthropoda; class Insecta; order Diptera; family Tephritidae; genus Rhagoletis; species Rhagoletis zephyria. Next base: position 36,054 of record NW_016158585.1, read on the forward strand.
TAAGCCCCTACCATTGATATGTCTGCATACCAGATTTCAACTTCGTGTGACTTATGGTTCCGAAGTTATAGCTGATGAAAAATTCCACGCCTATTGGATGTGCCACGCCCCTCTTTTACAAACTGGTTTATACATACCCTCCTATAAGTACCTACCATTGGAATGTCTGCATACCAAATTTCAAGTTCGTGTGACTTATGGTTCCGAAGTTATAGCTGATGAAAAATTCCACGCCTATTGGATGTGCCACGCCCCTCTTTTACAAACTGGTTTATACATACCCTCCTATAAGTACCTACCATTGGAATGTCTGCATACCAAATTTCAAGTTCGTGTGACTTATGGTTCCGAAGTTATAGCTGATGAAAAATTCCACGCCTATTGGATGTGCCACGCCCCTCTTTTACAAACTGGTTTATACATACCCTCCTATAAGTACCTACCATTGGAATGTCTGCATACCAAATTTCAAGTTCGTGTGACTTATGGTTCCGAATTTATAGCTGATGAAAAATTCCCCGCCTATGGGATCTGGCACGCCCCCTTTTACAAACACGTTTATATATCCCTCGTATAAGCACCTACCATTGATATGTCCGCATGCCAAATTTCAAGTTCGATGCGTGACTTATGGCTCCGAAGTTATAGCTGATAAAAAATTCCACGCCTATGGGATGTGGCACGCCCCTTTTTACAAACTCGTTTATATATACCCTCCTATAAGCACCTACCATTGGTATGTCCGCATGCCAAATTTCAAGTTCGATGCGTGACTTATGGCTCCGAAGTTATAGCTGATAAAAAATTCCACGCCTATGGGATGTGGCACGCCCCTTTTTACAAACTCGTTTATACATACTCTCCTATAAGCACCTACCATTGATATGTCTGCATACCAAATTTCAAGTTCGTGTGACTTATGGTTCCGAAGTTATAGCTGATAAAAAAATCCACGCCTATGGGATGTGCCACGCCCCCTTTTACNCGTGGGACTTATGGTTCCGTAGATATAGCTGATAAAAAATCCCACGCCTATGGAATGTGCCACGCCCCCTTCTACAAACTCATTTATATATATCCTCGTCTAAGCACCTACCATGGATATGTCTGCATACCAGATTTCAAGTTCGTGTGACTTATGGTTCCGAAGTTATATGTGATAAAAAATTCCACGCCTATGGGATGTGCCACGCCCCCGTTTACAAACACGTTTATATATATCCTCGTATAAGCACCTACCATTGATATGTCTGCAAACCAAACTGCCAGTTCGTGTGACTTATGGTTCTGAAGTTATAGCTGATAAAAAATTCCACGCCCACGGGATGTGCCACGCCCCCTTTTGCAAACTCGTTTATATATACCCTCCTANCACGTTTATATATATCCTCGTATAAGCACCTACCATTGATATGTCTGCAAACCAAATTGCCAGTTCGTGTGACTTATGGTTCTGAAGTTATAGCTGATAAAAAATTCCACGCCCACGGGATGTGCCACGCCCCCTTTTGCAAACTCGTTTATATATACCCTCCTATAAGCACCTACCATTGATATGTCTGCCTACCAAATTTCAAGTTCGTGTGACTTATGGTTCCGAAGTTATAGCTGATGGGATGTGCCACGCCCCTTCTACAAACTCGATTATATATACCCGCCTATAAGCATCTACCATTGACATGTCTGCATATCAAGTTTCAAGTTCATGTGACTTATGGTCTGGAAGTATGGCTGATTAAAAATTTCACGTCTATGGGAGGTGGCACGCCCCCTTGTCGGATCCCAATTTTTTTCATCCTAATATAGGCTCAGGTGTCATGGCAATACTCTGTCAAAATTTTGTTGGATTCTGTCTGTCCGTTTAGACTGCAACCTGGCACATACATACATACATACTTTCACAAGTAGATGTACTAATGTATAAACGATATCAAATAAATTGAAATTTAAATTTGTCCGTGAATGATGGACTAAGAGCCTCATTATCTATCCGGACGGTACGCCTGCAGCCACTGCTTTACAATAAATTTGCGTGCGTGATTTGTCAGANAGGCCCAGGTGTCATGGCAATACTCTGTCAAAATTTTGTTGGATTCTGTCTGTCCNTTTTTTCATCCTAATATAGGCTCAGGTGTCATGGCAATACTCTGTCAAAATTTTGTTGGATTCTGTCTGTCCGTTTAGACTGCAACCTGGCACATACATACATACATACTTTCACAAGTAGATGTACTAATGTATAAACGATATCAAATAAATTGAAATTTAAATTTGTCCGTGAATGATGGACTAAGAGCCTCATTATCTATCCGGACGGTACGCCTGCAGCCACTGCTTTACAATAAATTTGCGTGCGTGATTTGTCAGAGTTGCATTTCTGTCTAATTTACAGAAGTTTCTTGAACAAAATTTAATTCTTAGTAGCGCCAAAATGTCACATGAGCACAAACGGCAACCGAAATGTCACGCAACATAAATCTTGGAATTTGAGTTAGCTTTTTACGTACGCCGTTCAATTTTCGGTTGTATGTTGTAACTTGTATGTGCATAAGAAATTTTTTACAGGAAATTGCCGTCGTGTGTGAATATTAGGTTGGCCTGTTAAAATGGTCACTCGGTTGCGTTTATGGTCGAGTGTTAGCAAGCGCTGTTGGAAAAAAATATAGTATGCAAAAATACGATATTTCTTCAGTTGTAAATATAAATATACATATTTCAGAAATTTTCAAGAAAGAAATGTTTTAAAGTGTATGAATTTATACTGAAATAGCAATATTAAAAAAACACAACCCTTCAAACAAAGGGTCCACAGATCAAAAATGACAAAAGATTTACCAAATTTACTTAAAATAATTTCGCTTATGCTCTATTTTCCTACAACTTCGGCATTCACAGAAAGAGTTTTTTCTATTAAGATTGTGAAATGGTGAGGTGAGAGAAATAAAGCGAATATCTCATTAATAAAAAATTAACTTTTGATTTATATTAATTTATATATTGATTGCGATAAAGCATATGATACTTTCAAAGAAATATATTTTTTATAGCGGAAATACATAAGAAAGAAAAAGATATACACTTAAAAAGCATTTTTACTTTTTCTTAAAAAAAAATACTCTATATAATTGAAGTGTACTATATTTTTTCAGATATTTTTGAAAAAGTACTATAAATTTCTTAGAAAATTTTGGCAACCCTATATCCAAATGTTCATGTAAGATGTTATGTACCCACTCAGTTGAGATGCTTACAGCCTCAGCAACTTCACACACTTTCATTCTCCGATCGTCAAATGACATTCCATGGATTTTTTAGACAATTTCTAGCATGACGATCTCTTTGGACGATCTGAACTTGTGCTGGTACCACCACAACGGAACTCAGTAAACTACATTTTAGAGTTACTGCGCGGGAAATTCAAAAAGTCACTGACTTTTCAAATTGCTCGTATCAGTGTTGCCAACTTTTGAGTTTCAAAAAGCACCAAAACTTGGAAAAAAAAGCGTTTTACCGCACTAAAAGCATTACATTTTTTTGAATGAAAGGATACTTTTTCCTAACAGTTTGTACTTAACAAAAGTAAAAAAATAAACAATATTTACAAGTATAAATCAATACACAAAACTTCTTCGATTTCATAACGATTGAACAGCCTCCACCCATGCCATGATTACTTATAATACCGAAGTACTGCACATTAAAACTGGTATACATACCTCGAGAAAGAAAAATCGAATCGCAACCAACTAAAATTAATTTTAAAGGGGAAGATTCATACTAAATGATGCCCTAAGTAGAAAAAAAATTGTTGTTTTCATAATAGTTGTGTTTAATGAGCTGCTCTAGGTGACGCCAGGTTAAGAAATCTCATAAAATTGTGTTTCATGAGGATTTTTCTTGCTCTAACTTACTCTAATTTTTGTTTCATGAGTCTGCGCTAAGTGGAACTAGAGCAACTTAGCGCACGATTTTCTGTACCAGCTTTTTTGATGGAATAACTTAGAGCAAGCAACTGTTTTGAGAACTTCTGCCTGAAAAGTGTTTCATGAGATTTCTGACCTGAGTTGATCCAACTTGCTCTATTGTTTCTGACAGCTGCTCGATTCTGCTCTAACTTGAGCTGCTCTGCACTTTTTTCGGTCTCATTAAACACAACTAATATAATCTCAAATATCGAAAAAAACCATGTTTTTGGCACTTTGAGGTTAGGATATCTCACTTGCTAGAACAATTCTGCGACCATATTTGGATTCAACACCAAAATATGTACAAGATACGATGCGTTTTGAAAAAGTCTAACTTTGTCGAACTGTGTAATCAATCAAAATATGTACAAATAACTAGAAAAGAAATACTTAACTTATGGTGATTTCGTTTCTTCCAAAAAATTTTGCCCTTTCCCGGTGCAAAATGAGTTTGATGTTACACTCAACCCTTTAAGATGACATGTTTTTGCTTCTTGTCCTTGTCTAGCTCACCCCTGGCAAAGCTTCTTGCCTTACAAGAGTGTGACATTTTAAGAAACGAACACAAATTTTTCTCACCCTTTGCCTTTAATTTAGAATCGAACCCGAAAATGCGAAATTTTTTGGTAGAAACGAAAACACCATTACCTGTGTACTAGCATTTTCAAGGCGAATACAATTTAACAAGAACGTGGGTTTGCAACTTCGGCTTTAAATTTGTAGATTCTTGTAAATTCAGTGCCGCCACAGCTTTAAATATTTCAAATAATTTTATGTTTTAACTATCTGTGAAAATATTGAGTTCAGAAAAAAGCACTAAAAAAGGCACTTGCACTAAAGCATTTTTCTTTGGCGTTTTAATTTTCAAAAAGCACTAAATCTAGTGCTTAAAGCACCAAGTTGGCAACTATGGTTCGTATGTATAACATATGTATGCGTATTTATGTATTTACTTGTGTACACAAGAATGTAATAAATAGACTTTTACCTGCGGAGCCGCCTCTTCGGCCACATGACGTACTGTAGTAGGCTGAAAGGTGCTCGTTAATGACTGAGACTGAAATTGCTGTGGCGGAATTTGCAATTGTTGATGATTAGTTGCACCAGTTATTGGTTTAAAGGGCTCATCCTCCTTGAGTGTAAAAGTTGTTGGCCCTGAGTAGAATACTTATGTATGTACATTCATATGTATGTTAAAAAAAGCTTATAAATATGTTTTACTCACCAATTTGATCAGAAGAATCACGCTTTCCCGTTTTACTTTTCGTCTCAGGTGCCAGGCTTGTAGTGACCTTTATTGTATCGACGGTTGTTTCCACAGCCAAGCTATCACTAATATTCGCCACATTTTCAGCGAAAGCAATAGAGAAGCATGAAATCGAGAGTAAAGCAAACTGTTGAAGAAAAATTGGATGAGAATGCATTTGATTAGTCACATACATATGTACTGTGACGTCTCTTAAATTTAAACTGATCTTCTAACAATGGCGCGGAGTGCTGTTTGGTCGTATTTAAAAAAAAAAAATCCCAATAAAATTTAGGTGAAATGTGAAAAGTGTGGTAGAGAAATGAATTTTAATGACAACACAACAACATTGTCAAATCATTTAAGAGCAGCGCATTAAATTATTATACGAAAACAAATTCCTCGAATTTGTTAATCGTTTGTCTCCAAAATCTTCAGTTAATAACGAGGTAAGAAATACATAAGTGTTTATTTTAATAATTTCATCCAAGAAAGTTTTCCTCCATGAGCTTTTGTAAGTTTCTACAGACAGTCTTTGGCTCGAATTTAGCCAGTCCGTAAGGTACAAAATTTTAAACACCGATGAAAATGTTGCTGGTAAAATTCCTGAATAACTCAGTGAGAGGGGAGACCAGTATGTTTGCATTTAGTGTAGTGTAGTGGGTAGGCACTGTGGCCAATGGTAATCAACTATTACCACCTCTGCAAGGTTTTAAGCCATGCAGAGTCCTCAAAAAACTCCGGAAGCAGTGTCCGGAGGATGCATCAGACTAGGCTGAGCATACTTTGAAGTGCCGTCTAATTAGAACTTAAGAAAGTTAAATTACATGGCAGTTGAGAAGTGCATGTGCAAATATTTCATAAATTGCATAAAGGAAATTTTTGCACATGCAGCAGTACATAGCATGCATTTAGGCGCCTGGTGTTAGCACACGCGCCTAAACAATTCCAGTTGATATGCGACATTAGTCGTGTGGAAAATCCCAATCCACTAGCTGAGTTCAACAAAGCACGCCAGTCGTTTCTCTTCTGTGCCAACTGACGCAAATTGGAAATGCAAAGTGAGCCAAGTCCTTCTCCACTTGGTCTTTCCAACGCAGTGGGGGCCTCCTTCTTTCTTTGCTACCACCAGCGGGTTCCGAGTTGAATACTTTCAGAGCTGGAGCGNAAAGTGAGCCAAGTCCTTCTCCACTTGGTCTTTCCAACGCAGTGGGGGCCTCCAACATCTTTCTCCCGAATACTCCAAGAGCCGCCTCATCGGATGTTGTCATTGTCCATGCTTCTCGAGTATACGAAATTCTCTACGTTCTCGAAATTGTTGCAGTCAATAAATAGTAACGTGCCAGGGCGCGAATGTGCTGACTGTTTGTTTGATGACAGGAGATACTTTGTCTTGTCCCCGTTTACCACCAGACCCATTTGCTTTGCTTCCTTATCCAGCTTGGTAAAGGCAGAACAGACTTCGCGGTCCTTGCTACCGATGATNAGAAAGGCATGGCCAAGCCAGCGGAGCCGCTGAATGTTAATTCGCTGCACTATGTCTTTGTCGTTGTAAAGATCATCGTTCCATCGTCCGCGGTAATCGCCATCGCCAACGCGTAACGGCCCGTATATCTTCTGCAACATCTTTCTCCCGAATACTCCAAGAGCCGCCTCATCGGATGTTGTCATTGTCCATACTTCCCGAGTATACGAAATTCTCTACGTTCTCGAAATTGTTGCAGTCAATAAATAGTAACGTGCCAGGGCGCGAATGTGCTGACTGTTTGTTTGATGACAGGAGATACTTTGTCTTGTCCCCGTTTACCACCAGACCCATTTGCTTTGCTTCCTTATCCAGCTTGGTAAAGGCAGAACAGACTTCGCGGTCCTTGCTACCGATGATGGCGATGTCATCGGCGTACGACAGCAATTACATGCTCTTGTAGAAAATTGTTCCTGAGCGGTTCAGCTCTGCAGCTCTTATTATCTTCTCCAACATCAGATTAAAGAAATCACACGAAAGGGACTCACCTTGTCTGAAACCTCGTTTGGTAGGAAACGGATCGGAGAAGTCTTTCCCAAATCTGGTACTGCGCAACGTCATTTTACACAGCCGTATCAATTTCGAGGGGATGCCGAATTCAGACATCGCGGCGTATAGGCCACTCTTTTTAGTGCTTTCAAAACCGGATTTGAAGTCGACAAATAGTCGATAGTGAGTCTCGATCCTTTTCTCGCGAGTCTTTTCCAAGATTTGGCGTATTATGAATACCTGGTCTATGGTGGATTTGCCAGGCCGGAAGCCACACTGATAAGGCCCAATCAGTTCGTTGACGGTGGTCTTCACCCTTTCACACAACACGCTCGATAAGATCTTGTAACCGATGCTTAGAAGGCTGATCCCCCGTAGCTGGCGCGAATGGCGGGGTCGCCTTTCTTGTGGATTGGGAAGAGCACACTTAAATACCAGTCGTTGGGCATGCGTTCATCTGACCATATTCTGCATAAGAGTTGATGCATGCACCTTACGAACTCCTCGCCGCCGTACTTGAATAGCACAGGTGGCAGGCTGTCAGCTCCAGCAGCTTTGTTGTTTTTCAAGCGCGCTATTGTTATTATTACCGCGTCGTAGTCAGGTGGTGGAACATCGACTCCGTCATCATCGACCGGGGGGTCGGGTTCATCTTCTCCACTACTTTCAGAGTTGTTGTCATTCAGTAGGATGGAAAAGTGTTCCGTCCATAATTTAAGTATGTTCTGGACATCAGTTACTAGGTCGCCATTGTTGTTCTTATAAGAGTTCGCCCTGGCCTTAAAACCTTCTGTAAGTCGCCTTACTCTCTAATAAAATTTTCGGGCGTTTTTCCTGTCGACCAGCACTTCAAGCTCTGCCCACTCATGTACTTCGTCCTCTCCCTTCTTACTGCGGCAAATACGTCTCGCTTCCTTCTTCTGTTCCCTATAATGGTCCGACATGGCTCGCGCTACGCCCGATCGCAGCGTGGCCCTATAGGCGGATTTTTTTTCTTTGCAGCTTCTCGACACTCCTCATCGTACCAGTTATTCTTTCGGGCTCGCTGGAATCAGACTACTTCTTCGGCGGCGGTACTTAATGAACAGGTTCCACTGCTCGCATATGTCGGATTTTCGTAGAGTGCTCTCTGAGAGCAGGTGTGAGAGTCGAGTAGCGAATATATTGGCCGTCTGTTGTGATTGCAGCTTTTCGACGTTAAGCTTTCCTTGTATTTTTGGGCGCACAATTTTTTCTGCACAGAGGCGATTGCGTATCTTGGTTGCAACAAGATAGTGGTCCGAGTCAATGTTTGGCCCTCGGAGTGTACGTACGTCCAAAACGCTGGAGGCATGCCTTCCGTTTGTCACAACATGATCGATATGATTTCTCGTTTTTCGATCTGGAGGCAGCCACGTAGCTTGGTGGATCTTTTTATGCTTGAACCTAGTACTGGATACTACCATGTTTCGGGCCCCGGCGAAGTCGATCAGCCTCAGTCCATTGTCGGACGTTTCGTGGTGGAGGCTGAATTTTCCGACGGTGGTTCCAAGGATCCCTTTCTTGCCTACCCTGGCATTAAAGTCGCTAAGCACGATTTTGATATCATGGCGGGGGCCACGCTCGTATGTGAGCTCCAAGCGCTCATTGAAAAGATCCTTGGACGCCTCGTCCTTCTCTTCCGTCGGGGCATGGTCGCTGATTAGCGAAATGTTGAAGATTCTCGCCTTGATGCGGATTGTGGCTAGACGCTCGTCCCCGGGGGGAACGACAGTACTCGGTGACGGAGTCTCTCTCCCACCACAAATCCAACACCGAATTTGCGCTCCTTTACATGGCAGCTGTAGAATCCGTCGCAAAGCCCCAGGCATTGCATTCCTTGCCCCGTCCAACGCATTTCTTGAATGGCAGTGATGTTAGCTTTTGTTCTTACGAGGAAATCAACCAGCTGGGCAGAGGCACCTTCCCCATTAAGGGTCCGGACATTCCAGGTGCATGCCCTCAAATCGTAGTCCTTTAAACATTTGCCGTGGTCGTCATCAAAAGGGGGGTTCTCATCCAAGGCTTTGTTTGGATTTTTCATGGGAGCCTGATTTTACGTGGCGAGTCCCAAACCCAGCGCACAACCCATTGCTGGTCCGGGGGTGGTTTCGCAACCGAATACAGTTTATATAGCGAGCCGCTTGCAGCCGCACCTACTGGTGAACAGACGCTGCAGACTTCAGTGAGCCTTTAAACCGAATAAGTCGGAGTGGCCTTACTGAAGCTCCCTCTCTTTCTGCCGTGACCCAAGGCTCGAATCGGATTGGTTGCCGCATCTCGCACATGGATCACTCACGTTGCCTAGAGTGCGCGATCGAGGACGCAAGAGTCGGGATTGAGTATAGCCGTGCAACTGTAACTGCATACCCAGCACAACGACTACACCCCAAGGGAGAATATCCGGTGTCTAAAAAGTGGCACTTAAATTTCTACCAATACTCGGCACCTCTTTTCCATCGCAAAGACAATATTTTCCAAAAGTACGTAATTACTGAATATCGATTCAAGAAAATTTTTAGATTTTTTTTGGTGAAAATTTAAAAATTTTTAAATTATTTTCCAAAAATATAAATTTTTAAAAACCCTCACAACCAACATTTTCATGCTGTATAACTGGCACAATTTTCAAAATTTTTAAAAATCCTTTAGTGTCTGTTTGTTTTTCACCTAGCATTGAATTTCGCTTCACTTATTCTAAAGACCGCTAGTAAAAGATGATATTTTTGGCGTATTTTGACCCTTACATTTATATCTTATATATGGGTGAAAATTTCTTAACTGGACCTCGGATTTCAGTCAAGTTCGAATTTTTGCGTGAAAATTTGAGGGTAGAGAGGTTTATAGATGTGAAAGAGATTTTGAGAATTTTTTTTTTTAATTTAAATTTTTAAAGTTTTTATAAGCAAATATATTTTTAACCAATCTTTTTTTCACAACTTATTTTTTCTTAAAGTATTTGACGAAGGTTGATGATTCCAAAAAAATGGACTTGATCAGATTATTTTAACACATACTGTTTAGACGCGACTGCTAACACCAGGCGCCTAAATGCATGCTATGTACAGCTGCATGTGCAAAAATTTCCTTCATTAAATTAATGAAATTTATGTTCATGCACTTCTCAACTGCCATGTAATAAAACTTTCTTAAGTTATAATTTGATGGCAGTTCAAAGGATGCTCTGCCTAGTCGGATGCATCCTCCGGACACTGCTTCCGGAGCATTCTGCGGAATCTGCATGGCTTACAACCATGCGGAGGTGGTAATAGTTGATTACCATTGGCCACAGTGCCTACCCACTACTTTTTGATCCAATAAATATTTTTTTTATATACATACATGCAAACATATTGGTCTCCCCTCTCACTGAGCTATTCATGGTCCTTCGAGCCGGATATTTGCGGCTTATTTTACATCTACTAGACGACCAAATCGTCTAGGGGGGCCGGTATGTTTAGACGCGACTGCTAACACCAGGCGCCTAAATGCATGCTATGTACAGCTGCATGTGCAAAAATTTCCTTCATTAAATTAATGAAATTTATGTTCATGCACTTCTCAACTGCCATGTAATAAAACTTTCTTAAGTTATAATTTGATGGCAGTTCAAAGGATGCTCTGCCTAGTCGGATGCATCCTCCGGACACTGCTTCCGGAGCATTCTGCGGAATCTGCATGGCTTACAACCATGCGGAGGTGGTAATAGTTGATTACCATTGGCCACAGTGCTTACCCACTACTTTTTGGTCCAATAAATATTTTTTTTATATACATACATGCAAACATATTGGTCTCCCCTCTCACTGAGCTATTCACATACCAAGCTTAATCCAAAAATGCCTTAAAAATACCATAAATGCCATCACTATTATATGAGGTTACGTTAAAAGTCGGAAATAAGTAAGAAATTGTTAGTTGCTCCTGTACGCGCTTTCTAGTGAACACGTTGCGCGCATAGGCGGTGAGCGTGCATGGTTCACGATGCGTGCGCGCTGTGACAAATATTGCTGTAAGTCAAAAACAAAAAAGATCTAACACATTTTTTTTTTACAAATATTTTCTTGAATAAATGCAGTTTTTGAAAATATAAACGAAATAGAAAACGCTCATTGAGAACATATTTTTAATGCAAATTGATAATTTACAATGTGTAAATTTAAAAAAAAAAAATTTTCTAAATTACAAAAATATTTTTTTTAAAGCTCTAAGCACTACGCTTACAAAAAAAAAATTCATCAACTTTCGTCAAATATTTTAAGAGAAAATGAGTTTTGAAAAAAAGATTTCTTAAAAATATATTTGCTTACAAAAACTTTACAATTAAAATTTTTCAAAAAAATTCTCAGAATCCCTTTCACATCTATAAACCTCTTTACCAACAAATTTTCACGCAAAAATTCGAACTTGACTGAAATCCGAGGTCCAGTTGAGAAATTTTCACACATATGAGTTAAACGCAGAGTATAATTAAAACATTTTTTTAATAAAATGTCGAAAAAAGTCGACTTTTCTTCGTCGATCGGTCGACTCTTAAAGTCGACTGTACAGAGTCAATCGAAAAGTCTAAGATCGACTTTCTAGGAAATTCGAACAACCCTAATATCAATTTATGTTCATATGTTTGGATATTAGGGTATGTGAGAATTTTTTTCCGACTGTTGACCGAAATAACAAAGGCATAGATAATTAAAATTTTATTGCTGCAGGATAACGAAAGCCCATGCTGAACCGAAAAAAAAGTTTTGGTAGAACCCACGGATGGAGTATTAAATTTTTAAATTGTACCTTATTTGTGAAGATAGTTGTACTTAAAAGCAGACAAATATATTTTGGAAATTAATATAAATATGTTTTTAAAGACTTCACAAGTCATCATATTTGGGTGCGTTATGCTCTGTTGAAACCGGCAGAAGCCTTTGACGCCAAACGAAGTTTTAGACAATGTGAATCATTCCCGTACGTCACTCCTGTCTTAGTCCCAGCTTACTGGGGCACTTTTGCCTTGCTTTTCGGTATAGGGCCATGTCTTATATATATCAGCCAGCCCCTGACATTTCTTTGGAGGCAGAGTAGATTGGTTTAGCGTTGAACGAGAAAAAGTCAAACTTCCTCCTAGCAACCAAGAATGATAGAATACAAGATTGCGCCGATCAGAGAGGATTTTTGAGAATAACTTTTGTGTGACGTCACACTGGTGCAATTGCGAAAGAGAAATACCAAAACGTGAGCAAGAATGGAAGAAGAAGAAAAAATGTTGCAAGAAAAACGTAAACAAGTTGCACAAGTGTGACGTCATGCAAACAACGATTCTGTCAAATTCGTTAAGAGAGGAATAGCGGTCCGAGATCGGCGCAACCTTTGTATTCTCTCAATCGTGCCTAGCAACAAACAAACAGTACTTGCTTATTGGTAGAGCAGTCTACACTTGACGTCTTAACTTGGAAGTTTTAAAGGACTTTGCTTACTAAAAATACTGATAAAAATAAAAAGACCCATTAAAATGTATACTTGAATGCTCAGAACTTCGGACTGAATCGATTTAGCCATGTCCGTCTGTCTGTCTGTCCGTCTGTTTGTATGCAATCTAGTCTCTCAGTTTTCGAGATATCCGGATGAAATTTGGAAGGTAAGTGTATTTTTATAACTTATTAATCATTTGCCGGAACCGGAAGAATCGGACCACTATAACCTATAGCTCCCTGATTGTTCAGATATAAGATTTTTCGTTATAACTCCTCCATTTAAGTAGCTACGAACATGAAATTTAGCACTGTTGTCACTCATTACCAAAAGAATACTTTCAGTGCAAATGGCAAAGACCGGGTTGCTATAACCTATAGCCTCCATACAACTGATTGTTCAGATATGAGATTTTTCGCCATAACTTCTCCATTTATGCAGCTAGGAACATAAAAATTCGCACCATTTTCACTCATTATTAATAGAATACTTACAGTGAAAATAACAAAGATTGGGTCACTATAACATATATCTCCCATACAACTGATTGTTCAGTTATGATAATTTTCGTTATAACTCCTCCATTTATGCAGTTGGGAATATGAAATTTCGCACTATATCCGCCCATTATCAAGAGAATACTTAAGGCGAAAATGGTGAAGATCGGGTCGCTATAACCTATAGCTTCCATACAACTGGTTGTTCAGATATGCGATTTTTTTGTTATAACTCCTCCATATATGCAGCTGGGAACATGCAATTTCGCTGTATTTCCACCCATTATCAAATAATACTTACAGTGAAAATGGCGAAGATCGGGTCCCTACAAGAATGATATAATACAANTATGGGGTTTAACTGTAAAACTCCTTTATTTGGACAGCTAAAATCGATAAATTTCGTAAGCTATTTTATAAATAATAATACAAAGTCTACTGACAAAATCGTCAAAATCTATGCTGTATATGCTTTATCTCTTATACCACTGATTGTTCAGATACCAGTTTTTGCGACATATCTCCTTTATGTAGGAAGCTAAACCCATTAAATTGTGTTACCGGTTTACATACCGATAACACAGCAGTGACAATCACTTAGATTGTTATATCTTCCATACCTCTGATTGTTTAGATATCATTTATATAATTATATATGTATCTCCGCTATCTTTGTATGCTGTCAATATATAAATTGTTTCAAATGCAGTATTCTGTTAAAGTAAAATTTTCAGATGTTCATGAAAGGTATGAAGCCTTCGGCATATTTTTTAATATTTATGTAGATTTTTTAAGTTTAAACTGTTTTGTTTTGGGGGTATTTTTTCCAAAAAATCCATCGTGAAACTATTGTTATTCATAAAAAAGCCCATTTTTAGAGGTATTTTCAAACCGGTTCAGCTCACGTAAACCTTAATATTTTTCCGAAATATTTTGGTAGAAGTCTTAAAATATACTAGGTTTGGTAATCCCGCCGGAAAAACCGCAACTTTTTTTGGTGATGCAGTCTATTGTACAGTAGACGAAAAATTATAGCCACACCAAATTTTCACAAGTTTTAAAATATTATTTTTGTTGTTATTTTCTTTTGGTTATTTTTTTATAGTCGATTCTTTTACAACATCCATATAAATACAAGTTTAAAGGAAATGTCACACGATTGGGTATTTGCCAAAATTTGGTGCAAATAGTATCCCAATTGTTTGAATACCCAAATATTTTCTTTATCCCAATCACGAAAATTAATTTATTGAAATTTTTCAATAGAACATCGCTGGATTGTACCAATCTTTTGACTACAAAAAAAATTGCCATTTTTTAATTTTGTTCACATAACGGTTTTTTGTAACAGCCAAAACGAATCGAGATAGATATAAACAAATGTATACATAAATGACCAGAATGAAAATAGAAGTCGATTAAGCCATGTCTGTCTGTACATCCGTCCGTCCGTCCGTCTGTGTACACGATAACTCAAGCAAAAATTGAGATATCTCAACGAAATTTTGTGTGTAGATTGCCCTTTACCCAAGGTAGGTTGGTATTGAAAATGGGCGAAATCGGACTTCCCATATAACGGTATTTTCGAAAAGTGCAAAAACTACGATATTTCAGTAAATATTTAATCGAAATTGTTGAAATTTAGTATGTGAAGTAGAATTATGGTAAAAACTAATATTATTATAAAATTTTTGGAAAATGGGCGTGACCCCACCCACTATGATAATATGCTGTATCTCTGTACTCGCTTCACCAATCCCTACCAAACTCGGTCCGAGCCTTTCTTAGTGTCCATCAAATAAATTTGTTGAAAATCTTTGTAATCGGGCAATAACCACGCCCACCTCCCATATAACGGTATTTTACAGAAACACGAAATTGCGATAAATCAGTAACTATTGAAGCTAATTCACTGAAAATTGACGGTTGCAATAATCACTTAGCAGAAAATTTGATTAATAAAAATTTTTGGACAATGGGCGTGGCTCCGCCCACTTATGACCACAAATATGTCTCTCGGTAACCGATTCATCAAATTCAACTAAAATTGGGGCACCTTATAATCTTGGTACGGAAAAGCNCTACAGAAACACGAAATTGCGATAAATCTAGTAACTATTGAAGCTAATTCACTGAAAATTGACGGTTGCAATAATCACTTAGCAGAAAATTTGATTAATATAAATTTTTGGACAATGGGCGTGGCTCCGCCCACTTATGACCACAAATATGTCTCTCGGTAACCGATTCATCAAATTCAACTAAAATTGGTGCACCTTATAATCTTGGTACGGAAAAGCAATTTGTTGAAAATTATTCAAATCGAACTAAAATTACACCCCGTTCCGTATAACGATAAATTTCAAAAATACGAAAACTTCGATATTTCAAAAACTGAGAACACTAATTTACTCCAAGTTAATACTTATTTACAACAGTCTCTTAACCATAAACAAGACTGCTATAGACTTTTAGGAATTGGGCGTGGTACCGCCCATTTTATGACTACAAAGGTCGATCTCGGTAACCGCTTTATCGATTTCTACCAAACTTGATTCAATGATTTCATTAAGTCCGTATATTATAGAAAACGTTTGAAATCGGGGAAAAACACCCCTGCTTATCATGCAAAGGTAGTTGAGAGAAAGTTAAAACGATGATATTTGATAACTGCGCCGGGTATATAAAATTCGGTTTCGCCCGAACTNTTTCATTAAGTCAGTATATTATAGAAAACGTTTGAAATCGGGGAAAAACACCCCTGCTTATCATGCAAAGGTAGTTGAGAGAAAGTTAAAACGATGATATTTGATAACTGCGCCGGGTATATAAAATTCGGTTTCGCCCGAACTTATACTTTTTTACTTGCTTTATTTTGTACCAATAGCCCAATATAAAAATGTACTAATCTGTACAAATGTAACAATCGAGTGCCACCGCCTTAAAAATTTATGCAATTTAAAAAAAAAATCAACAAGTTTTTGTAAAAATTTCGAGTTTTTTAATTATATTCTGGCAGCATCACTACCGAGAGCTTTGCCCTACGACAAATAAAGCTCAGCGTGAGTCGTTTGCTGATTGGCCATCGATATGATAAGCGACAAAGGGGAGAAACTGAACGGCTGAGTTCGTTCGCTAAGAGGCTAAAAACACAGGAACGGGAGCAGTAAGACACATTCGGAAAATCGCGTGCAAGGGGCAGCAGCAAGACTAAGAATTTTTTAACCTGCGGCGAAGGTTGTTGAATTTAATTAAAATAAAGATTTGAAATCGACTTTTAGTTGTTTTACTCAAGCCGGGTTCAACAAATTTAGTTTATTGCCTACAAAAACTTAAAAAATTCTTATTGGCTCCTGATCGTCGTATTGTAATATCGGTTATGTCGGAGGACTTGTCTTCGCAACATACAATAGCCGACGCGAATATCGCTGCTAATCTTGCAGCTTCGAGCCACGTGCCCATAAACTCGCTAATGGATCGTAATTTGCAGGCTCGGGCAAACATCGGTGCCAATTCTGCACCCTCGACCAACAACTTGCCAAGTATCGAGTCCAAGGAGTTCGCAAATAATGTAGAAGTTGATACGCTATCATCGGTAGCAACTTATTGTATTTCCAACAATGTGGAATATAGTGTTCCACCCAACAACAATATCGCAGAAACGCTGGAGGGACATCCGTGGCCATTAGGGGCTAGATCAGGAGGAGCGGGCCCCACTAACACGTACGCCCAACCTCTGACTAGAAATCGCCCCAGCAGCCCTAGTCATTCCATAAGTTCCGCGACCTCACAAGCGACGAATTACAATGCGCAAGATATTCGGCGCATATCTGAATTGCTACAGGAACAGAGTGAGATACTAAAGCAGAGGGAAGCTCTGGTGATAGAACAACGTGCGTTTTTAGATCGGATCGACGCAATCCGTCTGGAGGATGACCCCGACGACCATCCGCCTGCAGTCCCGACACTGTTTAGCCGTAATGATAGGTCAACTCAACAAATACCGCCTACTCTAAGTTTAGGCTGTGTTGCTACACCAAGAGAA
This sequence comes from Rhagoletis zephyria, assembly GCF_001687245.7. Lineage (NCBI taxonomy): Eukaryota > Metazoa > Arthropoda > Insecta > Diptera > Tephritidae > Rhagoletis > Rhagoletis zephyria. The sequence goes on from NW_016158585.1 coordinate 53,302, forward strand.
CGAGCATCGAACGTATGCCATCCGCCTCTTGAAAGTGGTTTTTTGCCTGGACTATTGAATCGTCAGCCTCCACTTAGCAATCCATCGGCCACTGTAATGCAGGCATTACTAAACAAAATCGAATCACTGGAACAACAACTGCAAGCGCGGCCAACAGCGAATAGAGGATGGCTTCCTCAACAAACAGCTGGTATGCCAAACCACCAATCCCCACTAGCGCCCATAACCAGCACTGCATATGGCGTATCTCCTCACCGACGTCTGACGAGTGACCAACTTGCGTCTCGTAAATGCCTCCCCAGAGAACTACCGAAATACAACGGCAAGCCAGCGGAATGGCCGCTCTTCTATGCCACTTACAATCAAACAACCGAGATCTGTGGATTTTCCGACGAGGAAAACCTGATAAGGCTCCGGCAAGCATTAGAGGGTCCAGCCCGCAACGCGGTTAAGAATCTGCTACTGCATTCTTCTTGTGTTCCACAAATCATTTCAACGTTGCAAATGAGATTCGGGCGTCCCGAACTAATAATTAGCGTGCTGCAGCAACAAATCTGCGAACTACAAACACCATCGGAAAGTCAACTGGAAACCATCGTAGACTTTGCTATCGCTGTGCAAAATATATGCGCAACTATTAAAGCATCGGGGCTTGCCAGCCACCTCAGCAACCCTGAATTGGAGCAAAAACTTGTGTCGAAGCTGCCTGGTTTACTACCAATGTACTGGGGAGTGCACAAGCAAGGCCTGTCAAACTGCAACCTACAGACTTTCAGTGATTGGCTCTTTCATCTGGCACAAGGAGCCAACTGTGTGCTCGTTCCAACTGAGCAAACGAAGGTGCGAAAACGTGGGGCTGTTAACCATCATCATAAAACGGTAAGCTGTATCGTTTGTAAGGAAAACTGTAGTGCTTTGTCTAATTGCGACTCTTTCAAGGAAATGTCTCGTAGCCAAAAATGGGACACTGTACGCCAGCTTAAATTGTGCCACCGGTGCTTGAAAAAGCATTTGTGGTCCGACTGCAAATCGAAGGGTACATGTAACGTAAATGGATGTACTCGCTACCACCACCCTTTACTGCACAACGAACCTTCGGTTGCCACTAACGAACAAACGTGTAAAGCCAACAAGAAAACCCAGATGGCTAATATCAACGCTCATAACGTTGGCGAAGAGGGAACACTTTTCCGCGTCCTACCTGTAGTTTTGCACGCGGGTGCTAATATTGTGTCGACATATGCCTTTATAGACGACGGCTCCTCTCTCACTCTAATCGACGAAGAACTGCTACACCAGCTGAATGTGAAGGGCACACCGCAGCCACTTTGCCTTCGCTGGACAGGCGATACACACCGCTACGAAGACGATTCAGTTACCGTCGACCTTGCCATATCATCCAAACAGGGAACTGAAAAATTTCCTCTGAAAGCAGTACGTTCTGTTAAGAAGCTCGATTTGCCCACCCAATCGCTTGACACGGCGAAACTGCAATCAAAGTTTAAATATTTAAGGGGCTTACCATTACAGTCGTATGGCAACGTAAAACCGCAACTTTTAATTGGGCTAAACAACGCCGCACTTGGCTCTGCCATAAAATCCAGATTAGGTGATGACTCCGCGCCCATAGCCGAGAAAACTAAGCTCGGGTGGACAGTTAAAGGTCACGGATCAATAGCACTTCAAGGCGCAACTCAATACGTCTACCACATATGTGATTGCTCTGAGCATAAGGAACTTCTTCAGGCTGTTAAATCCCACATATGTCTCGATAATTTAGGCGTGGTAGCCAATGCCGCAGCGTTAATGTCTAAAGACGATGAGCTTGCCGTAGAACAGCTAGAGCAACACACAGTTCGAGTAGGTGATCGCTTTCAAATTAGCTTGTTATGGAAGCATCCTAATATGCAGCTGCCAGACAGCCTGCCTATGGCACAATATCGCGCGAGATGCTTGCTTAAGAAAATGCAACGTGACCCCAAACTTTCTGAGCAGCTTCAAGTTAAGATTGCCGACTATCTGCGGAAAGGATATGCCAGGCGAATGACATCCGAGGATGCTGCCGCTGATAGATATTGGTACTTGCCTGTTTTTGCAGTGAGTAATGCTAACAAGCCAGGCAAGGTTCGCCTGGTGTGGGACGCAGCTGCTACGGTAAACGGTGTTTCGCTTAACTCTATGCTCTTCGCCGGCCCTGACCTGACAACGCCACTGCTATCAGTTTTATTCAAATTTCGACAAAAGCGCGTCGGCATCACTGCCGATATAGAAGAGATGTTCCATCAGGTGCGGATCCGTCCTGCGGATCAAAACTTTTTGCGTTTTTTGTGGTACGAGCAAAACACTATAGAGCCGGTCACCTATGTCATGTCAGTGATGACGTTCGGGTCGAAATGTTCACCGAGCTGCGCTCAGTTTGTAAAAAACAAAAACGCAGCTGAGTTTCGAGATGAATTTCCCCGTGCAGCTCGATGCATAGTAGAAAATCACTACGTTGATGACATGTTAGACAATGTGGACACCGAAGAGGAGGCAGTTCAGCTGGCACTAAACGTTCAATACATTCATGCCAAAGGTGGGTTCCATATTCGAAATTTTCTTTCAAACTCAGACCGTGTGTTGAAGGCTTTGAATGAAGATCAGACAAAGCGCTTTGCCTAAATTTCGAAAGTGAACTACCAACCGAAAAGGCATTAGGTATGTGGTGGATTGCATCTACAGACCATTTCGCCTTTAGAGTATCAGCCAAGTACAAGGAATCTCACTTATTAGTTCATCAACGTCGGCCGACTAAACGTGAAGTATTGAGTCTTGTGATGACAATCTATGATCCGCTTGGACTCATCGGATTTTACGTGATATTTGCGAAAATAATCCTACAAGAGATCTGGAGATCAGGTTGCGGCTGGGATGAACGCATTCCTGATGAGCAGTTTACAAAGTGGCTTCGATGGATTCGTCTTATTCCAAGAATTGAAGACATGCGTCTTCCACGCAACTACACACGCACCGAGTTTGACAGCCCACCTCAAATAGAACTGCATACCTTTGTCGATGCTAGCGAGTCAAGCTATGCAGCTGTGTGTTACATGCGTTACTCAGATGGTAAAATTGTTGACTGTGCGATGGTTTCTAGTAAAACTAGAGTCGCACCACTTAAGGTGATGTCTATTCCTCGGCTAGAATTGAAGGCAGCGCTCTTGGGAGCTCGTCTCTCTAAGCTCGTCAGAGAATCACACTCCATTTCAATTGCCACTTCCACATATTGGTCCGACTCGCGCACCGTCTTGGCCTGGCTACGAGCTGATCATCGCCGATACAAACAGTTCGTCGCCTTTCGAGTCAGCGAAATTTTGGAATTGACTAACGTGGACGAGTGGCGTTGGGTACCAACCGCCGACAATGTTGCCGATGAAGCAACAAAATGGCATGGAGATCCCGATTTTTGTAATGAAAGCCGTTGGCTAAAGGGACCCGCATTTTTAAAGTTGAAACTGGGTGAGTGGCCTGCCCAGCAGAATATTGTAAAGAGTGAGCTTTCTGAAGAACTTCGCCCGCAGTATGTGGGCCTCCACCGCGAATTAGCACAATCAAATCTCATCACTGCCAATCCTGAAAGATTTTCTTCGTGGAATCGTCTTCTCCGTGCCACTGCGCAAGCCATAAGTTGTGCTCGACGCTGGCTTAGTATGGTGCGAGGCAGCGATGTTGTGCGCAACCAGCTCGACTCTGAGGATCTTTGTAAAGCGGAAAAGCAACTCTGGAAAAAGGCGCAGCTCGACGCTTTCGCTGATTCAATAGCTTCGTTATTGAAGGGAAAACGCATCGAAAAGCATAGCGATATCTATAAATTATCACCTTACCTTGACGGTGATAACGTATTGCGAATAGACGGGCGAGTAAAAATGAATGACAGGAAAGATCCTGTGTTGCTTCCACGCAATCATTACATTACACGCTTGATTGTTAACGAGTTTCACATAAAATACCATCATGGCTGCTTGGAGACTGTCATCAATGAAGTTCGTCAACTTTATTGGATTCCAAAACTTCGAGTTGTGGCAAACCAAATCCGGCGCCATTGTCAGCTTTGCAGGAACCGTAGCGCTCAGCCGCAAATTCCAAGAATGGCTCGCCTACCAACGCGCCGTATTGCTCATCACTGCCGTCCGTTTTCCTACACAGGAGTGGATTATTTCGGCCCGCTTCTAGTAACTGTGAAGAGAAGCAGTGAGAAAAGGTACGGGGTCCTATTCACATGTCTAACTACGAGAGCCGTGCATATCGAAATTGCCTATTCGTTATCTACAGACTCGTGCATTCTCGCCACACGTAACTTCATGGCACGGAGAGGTAGTCCGTTAGAAATCTGGAGCGATAATGGAACAAATCTTAAAGGCACGGAAAGAGAACTAAAAAACACATTTGCGCAACTCGACCGTGATCAACTGACCAAGACCTTTACGACACCAGCAACTAAATGGAATTTTATACCGCCCGCGTCTCCCCACATGGGTGGAGCAGAGGTTAGTCCGCTCTATAAAGAACGTACTCTATCGCATCATGCACCACACTCATACAAACGACGAAGTTCTTCGAGCAGCCTTAATGGAAGCAGAAATGATAGTCAACTCGCGTCCACTGACATACATCCCATTGGATCATGAGGCCGATGAAGCGCTAACACCCAACCACTTCTTGTTGGGTAGCTCAAGTGGCGTTAAACCAATTGCTGAACCAGTAACTGAAGGTGTTTTATTACGACGTAATTGGCGATCATCTCAGCAACTTGCCGACGCCTTCTGGCGGCGTTGGGTCGCGGAGTACCTTCCCATCATAACACGAAGAAGTAAGTGGTTCGAAGACGTAAAGCCGATCGAAGTTGGCGACATTGCCTATATAGTCGATCAAAACAATCCAAGAAACTGTTGGCCAAAAGGAAAGGTGGTTAAAGTGCGCACGAGCCCTGATGGAAGAGTTAGGAGTGCATCGCTTAAGACTGTGTGTGGCGTATATGAGCGCCCTGCTGCCAAAATTGCTGTTCTCGATTTAAATTCGGTACACCCTGATTCACAGGATATACCAGGGGGGAGTGTTACAAACAGTGTGGCAGCATCACTACCGAGAGCTTTGCCCTACGACAAATAAAGCTCAGCGTGAGTCGTTTGGAGAAACTGAACGGCTGAGTTCGTTCGGTAAGAGGCTAAAAACACAGGAACGGGAGCAGTAAGCGACATTCGGAAAATCGCGTGCAAGGGGCAGCAGCAAGACTAAGAATTATTTAACCTGCGGCGAAGGTTGTTGAATTTAATTAAAATAAAGATTTGAAATCGACTTTTAGTTGTTTTACTCAAGCCGGGTTCAAAAAATTTAGTTTATTGCCTACAATGACTATGCAGTTTTGTTGCCCATTTAATTCTATTAGAATAAAGTACAAGTTTCAAATGGCTAAAAACTACGATTGATTTTTTAGAATTTTTAATAAGTTCGAACTTTGTACGAAGAGTTGTTGAATTTTTTTTTTAATATTGCACAAATTTGGAAACTTGGATTTACACGGATTTCGTTAAAGAATAAACTATATTTTTATAAAAAAAAAATTAAATAACAACGAAAATAATACGTTAAAACTTGGCAAAAAGTGGTTCGGCTATAATTTTTTGACCACTTTATTTCAGAACACCTACAACCCGCCAAACAATGCGGCCTTGTATACTAGTATGGCCGGCTTGCGAGAGCACCCCTCACGACACCGACAACTTCCTCATTTGCTTCAATTAAACCCACTCAGCTAACAGCGCTGAAAAAGTGCGTTAAACTGGGTGGAAGTCCACTTTTTAAATAAGACAAACATGTTTTTACTACAGTTTCGGATACTGAGGGTAAACATATGTAACCTTTTTTGAAACTTTTTTTCTCGTAAGGGCCTTTTTCAACCGCTAAATGACCTTCGAACTTCCGGTTCCAACCGAAAAAAGGGATAAATAGACCGAAAGTGCATTATTTTAACCGGAAGTCCATTACAGAGAAAAGTTTCCGATAAAAGTTATCTATTTTTGTCCGCATAATACGAATCTGTGGTAAATGTATGTCCTATTAACAAGAATGGACTTCCGGTCAGTTTAACATACTTCCGGTCGAAACCGGAAGCCGTTTATACTATTAAAAGATAGAGCATCTCAGATTTGGTGGGTTATATTTTTGCGTTATTCAATAAAAAACATTTCCCACCATTTTATCGGGGGCGGACGGGTGAGGCCGGGAGAGCAGAAATGTCCTAACCCATTTTTTTGTACTTACCTAAATCTTAAGGTGCAAAGCTACACATAGCGTCCTATCAAGTTAAGGAATAAGTGACCTTTATTTTAAAATTTAGCACATTTGAAACTATTTTAAGAAGTTAACTCATGGCCTCATATCGACCGTACTTTGGCAAAAGCTCGTATCTCCGAAATCACTACTCTTCGTTGTTGCCTAAAATTAATTCAAAATACTCCTTAAAGTACTACGATTGTAAAAATTACCTAAAAAGTACTTAATCTTTAATATTCAGTAAAAAGTTATTAAACACGATTTTCTGTTAATAATATAGGGATTTTTTTGTTTTTTTGTTTGAGAGTGTTTTGAGATCTGCGGTTTTGCAGAGTTTCGGCGATATATGCCCTGCAAAAATCGCAACTATTCCATGCTCGCATGTAAGGAGTACTCCCGGACCATGGAGTATCTACCTACCTCTGGGTAACACACCCCAATAAACATCAAGAAGTGATTACGATCATTAAAACATGTGCAGTGGTGTAGAGACACGAGTTGGTCCGCCACTGCATTACAGAAGAGCATTTTGTAAGCACTCCAATATGGCATAAATGAACCATATGGCCCAACGATTTTTGGGTACATGGATACATACACTGCCGGAACAAAGTATTGGCACAGCAAATTTTTCACAGTATATGCAACAATTTTAATTCTAATATTTTTTCCGCTAATTTCGCATAAAAGTATAGTTCATTCTACAACAATAAGCATAAAAATATAATTCCTAAACTTTGTGCAAAACTCGCGAAAATTCAGCAAATTTTCATGAAAATTTTCAACGTTTTAATCAGATTTTTTAGAATTGTTTTTAATCAATTTTATTATAATAAAGTGCAAGTTTTAAGTAGCTACGAATTACCGTTGATTTTTGGCAATTTTTTCATGCAGTCTCTTCCATAGAAAAAATGTTTTTTCGAAAATATGTACTTTATATGTAAAAAATGGAAAACACCTTCAACAAAAAAATTCTCAAAATTCGACGCGATTTTTCGACTAACTCCGAACTTGTATTTTTTTACTAGAATTTAATGGGCTGCAAAAATGCATACTCATAAAAATTCTAAAAAACCTGATTAAAAAGTTGAAAATTTTGATGAAAATTTGCTGAATTTTCGCGAGTGTTACACAAAGATTAGGAATTTTATTTTTATGTTTTTTGTTGTTGAATGAACCATATTTTTATACAAAATTGGCGGAAAAATATTAAAATAAAAATTGTTGCATATATTGTGAAAAATTTGCTGTGCCAATACTTCGTTCCGGCAGTGTATGTATATCGTTACCTTGATATAAAAAAAAACCTGCCTAACATTTTTTGTTCCTTTACACAATAATCAAAAAATTTAATAAAAACTATTCTTCAATGTTGTAAAATACTATTTAGTGAATAATCTGTTGACTTTTGTACAAATCTTGGTTGTGAAAGACGAAAAGCTGTGCCCTTCAACATTACGCTATGCAGAGATATTTAATATAATTTATTTAATACATATAAATTAATCAATAGATATTACAAGGTTCCAATTATGTTTTGTTCTAATAAGAAAAACATTAAATCACTATTTACCCGTAAATTAAACATTTTTCCAATAATCGGTCGTTGTGTCATTTTCGTGCTTGTTGTTATTTTTGTCCTCCTCATGGATTTATCACTATAGCAAGGCTATTTTGCATTCTTGCAACACTTAATAATGTTTGTTTTGTTTGCTGATTTATATTTGTTAGTGTTTTTTAATTATGTTGTTTTTGTCTTTATTGTAGCACCGTCAAATTCAATTAACTGCGCAAAATTAAATTATCCAACGCTCGACATAACTTGTTAATCGGACACATGTACACACGACAAACCACAAGAGGAATAAGAGCTGTTACATAACAGCTAATCGACTGAATAAAAACCATTTCGCGTGACCATGACATCTGTAATGCTGAAAGCGTGTTACTGGCAATGAAAAAATAATAATATTTAAAAAAAATTACCGAAAACATTTTTAGACCATTTTAAGGACAAAACGAGCAGATAATTTGCATAGCTAATGAAACATGGAATGTTCGATTGAAAGGGAACGCCTAGTAAATAATTCTGCAAAACGTAAAAAGCTGTATGGAATATGTAAATTTGTGTACTATGGTGCTTTTTTTCAGCGACCATTTTTTTGTACTCCCACCAGTGTTGCCGCGAATCTTTTTAGTGGTAGCCAAATTCCTTTTAAAAAAGGGCTAAAAAAAGACCGAAAAAAGTCGTTGTGGCTAAAAATGGTCGCAAAAATTGTTTACTTACATATACATATGTAAGTATACACGCAAACATTTTCAATAAGTAATGGTATAGAAAAACAATGAGATCTGGAAAAGAAGCTAATGTTTTATCCAACCAAAAACCTTTTTGTATAAAAAGGGGAAATATACGACACCACCAGCTCCATCAGGCTCGAAGCATATAACTTACCAGCATGCTTATTCATTTCTTTATAAATGAGGTCGAGGAACATCGAAATGATTAGAGCCGAAATTTCATAATTTTTCTACCATTTTGTTAGACATTGTGTTTTTTTTTTTATTTACAACTGCAATATCAGGAACTTAATCTTCCACAAACACGGCTTTGACACTTATAGTGCAAGAAATTTCCGCCAAAATACTTTTTACTTAGAAAGTTTAGCTTATTTCACCACTCACGACACCAGTATGCTGGTACAATCATAAGACTTTCAAATAGTTTTTGAAGTTGCACTAGCAGCTGGTACAATCACACCACAAGAACATACACGGTTAATCGACTTGATGAGCCTTTTAACAAATTAAGCATATTAAGGGCCGTAAACTTATCTATTTTAAACTATAGTTGAATCGTTAATAGATAAGTTAACAGCCCTAACACTTTTACACTATGTATGTGTAAAAACGTAAGGAACATTCAATACATATATGTACATATATCTGTCTTTCTTACCCCCTTATTCTAGAACCCGAAATTTCGTAATTCGTAATTCGTAGCTACGCTACGAAAAACGAAAAATCTACATGCTGCAACCCTGCGGAAACATGTGCAGCATTGCCAGCTCACAGTGGTCTTGAAGCAACCATAGCTATGACTAAAATGCCAACCAAAACGGCTTACATAACTGTCTTTGTACATAATCATAGATCAAAATTTCGTTGAAAATAAAATTCCATCTGCTCCTATGCTTAAAATATTATAAAATGTTGATCTAGAACTTTCCAAATCCAGTTATATAATCGCGAAGGTCTATGGTAATATAATTATAACACTTTCTTATATAAGCATAAAATATTTTAACTTAGTTATTCAAGAGATAATATTACATAATTGCATATTTTAATAATTCTTATTGCATAAATTTTATAAATTTACAAAGTCAATATAAAATATTATTTTATATAAATTCATATGTGTTTTGATGAAAATTCAACG
>NW_016158585.1:67562-79579 GCF_001687245.7 Rhagoletis zephyria
CGCGTTTAATTCGGCCGAAAAATTTTTCCGAGCCAAAAGAAAAAATACGTGTCTCATTATTTGGACCAACAAACAATGTATTTGAGTTTGGTCGAAATTAAAAATCATGCTCGTACCTGACCGGTTGTCTGGAAATGGAAAGCATCAAAGTGAATTCCGCATTATACCAAAGCCAGCTTCGCTACATAAGCTACTATTCCATACGAACGCAGATATGTTAAGGTGTTAAAAATGGGATTTTTGCAAAAATTTTAATTTTATTGCTGATTCCGATAGAATACCTATCCAGAAATAAAATTTGTACGGCAAAATAATTCTTTAAGGTGACAAACCTCTAGAAATGGGCGTGGCAATTGAGGACTAAAGTTAGCAAAAACGCAAATTTTATTGCGGATTTCAGCAAAATATCCCTTCGTTAACTGCATTTGTTCAACAACTTTTCAATCAAAAAATCTTCTAGAAATGGGCTTGACAAATTTAAAACCAAAGTTCAAAAATTTAGATTTTACTGTGGATTTGGCAAAATATATATGTATATCGGAACAAATATTGTTGCACGTTTCTTTAGCTTTAAAGTGACGTCAAAATGAAGTCTCTTCGATGAGCAGAACCCGAGATATACCGATTTGTAGAAGTACTGATTAGTCAAAATCACGAAAAAATTCAATCTTTGACAGATCATATCTCCGAAGTAAAAAAGAAAATTCCGCGAATACGTGTTAGCTTATTTCATGTATAGACCCCATAAAAAAAAATTTGAAACGAATCGGAGACATGACATCCGACTTAAAAAAGAATGGCTTACATACATAAAAGCTAAAAAAGTGCCAGTCCATATTCTTTTTATTTGTTCAGAAGAGACGAAAAATGGATGTAGTAGATTTAAAAAAAGTAGACTTGGCACCTTTTTACCTTTAGGTAGCGATATGTATTCTGTATTTAATTTTAGTTGTTTGAAAAATAAATAAATATACGTACGTTTTGTTTTAACACGTAAGAAAGTGTGAAAATTTTGACCATTGTGCCGTCTGGCGGATGTTGCAAGAAAAAAAAGTTCAGAATTGGATTCCTCATAAACCTTTACAGCATGCTTTTATACGAGATTTAAGCACTTCTTTACGACACTACAGCAAAATTCTAAGTAAAACAAACCTTTTTTCGTAATTGGATAAACTCCAAATTGATTTTAGACCCATGGTTTCTTCAGCAAATTTGCTTAGAATTACACGTAGAATCCACCTATGCTATACGCGCATAGTCGAAAAAATCTTCCATACAAATTGACCCGTTCTAATATACATACATATGTACAGCGTGGCGACGAATAACTGTTACCCAGGTTTTTTTGAGAAATAAAAGGGGCCTTTATAGATTTTGCGAAAAAAGTCTTTTATTGTTAATTTTTCACAGATTTTACTTTAGTTGTTAATTAGTTCTTAAATTTTAATCATTATTTACATTTGCCAGCAGTGTAAACTTTGAGAGAAAAGTTCATTCGGCATGCAAGTCTTTTTCAGGTGTATTTCTTCTTAGGCTTAGGCTGTATAGGATGGGTCGAATGAATGGCCGTCCTAGTCACCAGTTCCGAGTCCATTCGATTTTTGAGTATGAGGCCTTATGTTATACATAAGGGGAAGTATAAGGGACTCACAATGGAGAAAATTCGCCTATGGTTACAGAAGATATGGAATAATTTAATTGGCGAAGATCTGCGTGCCAAACGAACTTTTCTCTCAAAGTTTACACTTCTGGCAAATGTAAATAAGGATTAAAATTTAAAAGCTAATTAATACAACTATAGTAAAATCTAAAAAGGATGCTTTTATTTCTCAAAAAAAAACTGCGTAACAGTTATTCGCCGCCACGCTGTATATACAATAGACCACGTCAAAAAAAGAAACCATCCTACAATGCAACCACCATCTGACTAAGACTTTAGTATTTGGAATAGTAATGATCGTCCATGAATTTCCCCTCTCTCCGATTATTTTAAATTTGCCATCGGGTTTTTGTAGACGTTACTTAGAGTGAGAAGTTACTAAGACTACATTTTATGAACACTCATATTTTGATATAGGAAACAGGGAATATTAAAAATGCATCGTTGTGAAAAGGATTAAGGTACTTGTTTAATTTTTTCTCGTTTTTATTCAATGAAAGGCAAATTTGCTAAGTCCAAAAGAGGCACCGAAAATCCGACAAAACCAATATAATACTAACTCTTTTACTAAAGATCTAATCCTTATTTGTATCGTGTTTAGCTGTGCCTGAAAGACGCAAAATGTTGTATTCAAAGATATGCGAACTACTTGCAGAAAATGTGAACTATTTACTAGCGGCGATTGGTTGGTTGGGAGTAAATTGGCAAATTCAACGGAAATGATGCACATGGAAATGATGCTTACGGACCAGGATGAAGAAAAGTATAAAGGCAAAGGTAAAAATAAAAATATAAACAAAAATAAATACTCGTAAAGATAAAGGCAAAAATGAAGATCATGGTAAATTTAAACACTTTAAGTCAAAGGTGAAGGGGAATATTTATGCAAAAACAAAGATTAATACGAAGAAAAAGATGCAGTCGTTATATTTTTCGATATGTTTATCGACATTGATTACATTATATGGCATCACCTCTTATTAAAACACATGATATGAGATGACATCACATGCCATGACGTAACATGATATGGCATCACATAATATTATATCATATCACATGACCTCACTGGACATGACATCTCTTGATATGACACCATAGATATTGCATGGCATCACATGTTGTGGTGATTTCGTTTCTACCAAAAAATGTTGCCCTTGTCCGGTGCAAAGTGTGTTTTATGTTACACTCAACCCTTTGAAAAGGCATGTTTTTGCCTTATTGTTCTTTTCCAGCTCACGCATTTCATCATATTATCGTTTTAAGCAGACATGGGCACTTTTTGCCCGAGCAGTAGCGAAAGTGCGAGCGCGGGCTGGAGAAAGGGAAAAACAGTTTACGGGAGGAAGGGTATGAAAAGTTGCGAAAAAATTATTTATATCCCACCGACATCATGTTCATCGCAGTACGGCTGCGGTATAGCCGTGGGTAACACAGTGCGGCGCCGCGCCATTGCGCTGATACCGAGAGCTGAGTTAGTGGCGCCGATACCCATTGTCACAACTCAGTGACGCAATGGCGCCAGCAACACCGGGCGGTGCAAAGAACCAGCAAAGAACACACAAAAGCGAAGTGTCACTTGTAAAATGTGCAGCACAAGGCGAATTTTTACAAAGTGGTGTTGCTAAAATTACCCGCGGTCCTTCTGAATGTGAAAATTATGTGTTTGTTGTATTTTTGGGTTTTGAACTTGGGTATACTTGAGTTGTTTTTGCCCAACCGATACCACCTTGTATTAATTCAGCTTAGTTCAACACAGGAACTCTGACAACACCGGGTGTCGCAAAGGACCAGCAAAGAACACCCGAAATAGAAGGGTCTCTTGTAAAATGTGCAGCACAAGGCGAATTTATACAAGGTGGTGTTGCTAGAATTCGTCGCGTTCCTTCTGAATGTGAAAATGATGGGTTTGTTGTATTTTTGGGTTTTGAACTTGGGTATACTTGAGTTTTTCTCAACCGATATAACCTTGTATTAATTCACTTTGGTGCAGCGTGCAGCAATAAAGGAAATCAGCTTTAGCCTGAAGAGGCGCCATTGCGCCTACACACTGTGCTGATTCCGACAGTGGCGCTGGAGTTAGTGTGTCAGCGCCAAAAAATTTGCGCCGTTACCCAGGCCTACTGCGGTAATACTGACTTTGTGTACCAAACAAAGAGCATACATTTTCCTCATATACACAATAAGCCATCGTTCGGACTTCGCTCCGATAGGAGTAAATTTGTTCCGTTTTGTCGAAAAAATTTGAAACCTAGTCCTCTACTTCGCTCAATTGAAAATCTGCTCCGTTTTGTTGCATCAACAAATTTACTCTTCAAATAGAAAGGAGGTGGGATTTTTAATAGCAAACTAAAAGTTATATTTTACCTTTTTATCGACACGATTGTTACATTGGTGAGCTACAGCAACTTTGCAAATACACTTGAATTCGTGAATAGGCCCTCACAATCGCCCGATTTGAACCCGATCGAAAAATATTGCTGTCTAAAGTTCTGTAATTGCGTCGTTGCCCACCGATGTAACAATTGTCCCGGTAAAGAAAGAATGAAATAACTTTTTATTAATTTTAACCAAAGCATTTTAACTTTAATGATAATTGCACGCTGGATTAAGGCGCCTTTACACGGGTCGATTTTCTAGTAGATTTTTGTCGTTCAACCAAAATCGACCCGTGTAAATGACATCTCAACCACTAGCTGGTCGATTTTCCAGTCTACAGATATCGACTCTTTTAAGGCCGCTTTAGCTCCTTAATTGTACAAGGATACGAGGAGAAATGAATTGTTTTTTATAAAGATAAGAAATGCACATCTACTACGAATACTTGATATTTACTTCCATTTTTGTAGTCCGAACCCAGCAAAGAGCGCTCGGTGAAGGTCAGCTAGTGATCAAATTTGCCAACAGGGCTGCCAAACATACATAGCTATGAAGTGCCATATTGAGGATAAAAAAGTGCTAAAACGTGCCAAATAGAAAATTAAAAGTGCCAAAAAAGGTGTCATTCTCTTTAGTTCTTCCCATTAGCATTAAAATTAGACAAATTAAAACAAAAGCCCAATGTCAAAGTAAGATAAACCAGTTGTATATACTATCGAAATTAGAAAATTTTAGTAGTAGTTACAAAAATGTATTTAAATTAGGCTTTTTTTCAAAAGTGCCATTTTGGCACTTTGCGCAAATTTTAAAAATTCAGTGCCATTTCAAGTAAAATAGTGCCAAAAATGGCACGGTTTGAGCCAAGTTGGCAGCCCTGATCGCCAAGTTTTTTATTTAAAAAAGCACCAAAATACTGAAAATAGCGCAATTTTCCCCCAAAAAAAACACCAATTTTGTGTTGCTGTGTTTAATGGTATTTTCGCATATAAAGCTGTATGTTTAAATATTTTAAGTAATCACACAATGAAACTTGTAAATATTTCCAACTATGCGCAGTTAATCAATTTAATAAATGTAATTTGCTAAATGTTTTTTTATTCGTAAAACAATTTCCAAAACTTGGCTTTATTTTCATTCAATTGCTTACTTTTGTACAAATGCGTACACCCAGNCCATATTACCCAGAGGAGAAGCTCGCCCAAACACTAACATATGTGTAAGTCAAATACAATGTCACCATAGAATCACGTTTTTATTATAAAATTGCCTTGAAAAGGGCACCAAAGAACAAAACAAGCGCTAAACTAAACAATTTTCGCCTTTTAATTCCCTAAACGCACTTAATTTCTGGCGAAAGGCACAAAGTTGGCAACAGTTATATCGATGTCAAATTTGCTCATATACAAGCATGGACAGAGAGTGAGCGCCTGCTGAAAGAGCGTAAGCATCACATGCAAATACCCTGCAGTGAAAAGCCAAACCAGTTAGAAAAAATACTAGTTCATTAACTAGTATATGCCTACCAGTTCGGCAATTTCGAAGAACTTAGGCGATCAGCGACATCTGCCTTTGAATTGCCAAAGCCAAAAATAAAACGCAATTAATTGCTTTTCTTACAAATGTCGGCTGTGGCGTCACGTGAAGACTACTGGTTCTGGTTCTGAAATCGCAGGTTCGAGGCCGCTTGGAGGTGGTTAAGATTTTTAAAGTTAAATAAATGTAAGTAAAAATAATTTATTCAATTTGTAAATAAATAACAAATTTGAAAATCTAATTGCGTTGCAAAAAAACATTTAGGAAGAAATATAAAAACAAAGAAATTAAACAAAAATATTTTTTTTATTAAATTAAAAAATTAAAATAAACAGCATAAACAAAAAAATAAATTTATAAAAAATAAAAATAAAATAAAAAATAGAAAATAAAAAAATTTTACCTGCGCCGGGATTTGAACCTGGGACCTCAGGCTTACCACGCGAGTGCTCTTCTCTGTCGGCCATTGTGACTGCTGGAGCGTCGCGAGCAAAAAGGCACACTTATGCTTTTCACGGGGCATGAATTGGCAGACTATCTCATCAACTGGTATGATGCTACTAGTATTTATACTAGTAGATGCTGATGCATAGCCTGACAATTGACATCTCGTAGGACATCGCAATTTTAAAAATACCAGTCGCTAACATTGAAAAAGGATAGAACGTGAACTAGTTCGGCTGAAACGCAAACCAGTAGAATTCTAGTTCACAACTAGTAGCTTTCCCTGCAGGGTACATGCGAGAGCGTAACAAAGCGAACGCAAATTCATTCAAACGTAATTGGCACACTCGCATTCACGCTTTCAGCTCGTGTTTACTTGTGGTAGTGATCACATCTGCTCATATAACTCCTCGTCATTTGAATTGCACACCCTTTCAATTCTTAGTATTTACAGTTTTCCGTTTGTTTATTTAATATAAATTTTTTGTAAAAATATCGTCACTACATACGAATAAAGGCGCGCTGGTGTTTTGACGGTGAAAAAAAGCGTTTAAAAAAATTTTGCGAAAAAAGATGCTTATAAAAAAATTTGGCGAAGTATGTTAAGAGTATTTGACGCTGAAAGTTTTTTATGCGTCTTTTTTCGCCGTCAACTTTTGAGCTCGCGCCTTTATTCGTATTTTAAAATTTTTTACAAACTAAAACTTAAAAGAAAGTTTATTTTCCATTTCTTGGGCAGCATTTTATATGATTTTTTCGTTTTTCTCGAGAGCTGGAAACAGTTCTTAAAAAAGGTAAACATAGGAGTGTGCCACCTAATGACCTGCAGTGAATAAGTTAATAATATTTTTAGAAAAATTTCTGATATGCAGTTTTGTAGCCCATTCAATTATAGTGTAATTAAGTGCCAGTTTGAAGTGACTCTAAAACAGCCCCGATTTTTCAAATTCATTTATTTTTTATTGACAGTGCTGCGCATTTTATTCCATATAAAAGTTTTGTCGAGCATACTTTGTATGAGAGAAAATGCGCAGCACTATCACCAAAAAAATTTTCAAAAATCACCGCTATTTTACAGACACTTGAAACTTGCACTTTATTGTACCCCTTTGTTGACATTTTTTTAACTCTGTATAAAGTTTTAAAATCGGATGTAATGAATATTAAATAAACAAAATTAAAAGTGTAAATACTAAAGATTAAAAAGTTGAGCTATTCAAATGACGAGGAGTTTATGTGGCGTACGTTTGGGAGAGTAAGCCTTTTTACTCCAGAATGCGTGTGCAGTGGCTCTCAATGCTATACGTGTATTAGTAAGATTTGTTGCCCGCTTCCCGTTTGCCCACGATTTTCCCCTGATCTAGCCAGCGAAATGGGCTCGCTTGCCCATACGGGCAAAAAAGCCCATACGGGCAAAAGTGCCCATGTCTGGTTTTAAGCAACCATCTGATTTTCAGGGCAACCTATGACCTGACAAAGCTTCAAAGTGCAGAAAAGGCGCCTTTTTTGCCTTACAAAAGTGTGGCATTTTAAGAAACGAACAAAAAAATGCTCTCACCCTTTGCGTTTAATTAAGAATTGAACACGAAAAGAGAAAGCGGCAATCAAAAGGCGACATTTTTTGGTAGAAACGAAATCACAATTAGAGTACTCATCTTTCAAACTGAAGAGGTAAACAAAAACCGTGCATGAGTTCGGTTGTGTTTTCTATCGCTCTGCGTTTAGTTTCGTTTATCTCGCAATAATGTCTTTATGTAGTAATTGTTTGACCCATTGTGGGCTCAAAGATAAAATCTTTTATATTGGTTCTAAAACATTTTTCGATCACATGCCTCTAGTCATAGAACTGAATGTAGCGTCCCATAAAAACTAAGATGGAACCCCAACAAAATGAGTGCATATGCCAGAAATCTCGATGATGCATGTAGCAGCGGTCTTTCCTGCTGGGAGTACAATTTCTGTCATTGTTGAAGCCCTGAGTGATACAATCAAGCGTGCGGCGAATACACAAACAGGAAAAAAATTATTTAACCCCAAAAATGAATGGTTCGTCTGTCAATGTCATAATGCACGTAGTAAAATGATACACTATCTAAGTCGCTTTAGGAAAGATAATATTGAGGGTTATAGAATAAAATACGTCGCTTGTCCGCGAGCTATTTCCAGCTGTGCAATCAGAAAACATTAGACTGTCAGTGCATCCAAATTGATCGCTTAAACTTTGTTAAAAACAGCAGTGACTGGTGGCGACTAGCCAACTCTACTAAACAGTCCTCGTCTGGGGTCCTTACTAGTTTTTCATTATCGAACTTTTATGAACATTTCAAGACCCTGCTATTTCGGTCAAATGTGGAGATGCCCATTAAGTGGGCTATGCCATATATCATCGACCCGTTCATGGATGCTCCTTTCGAAATGCGTGAGTTACTCTTCGCGCTCAAGAATACCAAAGCAATAAGGCTCCTGGGTTAGACCGCATAAGCTACTAATTTTATAAAGTCGCTCCGAAAAGCTTTTTAGATCAGGTTCTCGTCATTATCATTTTATTCACAAAAGGGGATCCGAGTGTTGTTTCCAATTATAGCGGTCTCTTCTTGCTTGATACTCTTTATAAGATCTTTACGGGAATCACTGTCCCGTCTGAACGTCTAGATAGACTGCAACAATATTATCAATGGATATATTGTACAATTAAATTTTAAAGCTAAAAAGAAAGCGTTTGCCTTCTTTATCGACTTCACGTGCGCTTTCGACCCTATCCCTCGAAATTTGCTTTTCTATAAGTTATCTCACCTCAGGGGTGTCTCTTCAGCCCAGTTTTATTCTCACTGTACCTTAACGATCTATCCGATTATCTGCCTGGTGCATTAAAAATAGCAGATGCGATCATAAAAGTACTAATGTACGCAGAAGACTTGGTCTTATTTGCAGACTCTCCAAACGATCTACAAAATTTGATAGACACTATACGCGAATATAGTGAACAATGGGGTCTAAAAATAAAGCTGGCCAATTCTGAAATTATGGCATTCACAGAATGTAGTAGGATCCCTTCTGGTTATAGCTGGACACTCGACCCAATAGAGATAGTTAATGAATTAAAATACTTAGGCGTTTTTTTTAACTACAAATTGTCTTATAACAAACACCTGGAATTAAAGATTGTAGAATCAAAATTTGCTGTTGATGCTACCTGGTTAAATTATGTAAATAACCCAAGGATTTGTATCTCTAAGAAAGTTAAATTATGTAAATAACCCAAGGATTTGTATCTCTAAGAAGCTAAAAATGTTTGATACCTGCTCCAGATCGATAATGTTCTACGGAGCTGGGGGGCGTAGAAAAATAAATCTATGGAATCTATGGTTTTTTTTTTTCATTCCAACACACCGAACTACATGCTACACCTAGAAACAAANTGGGGCGTAGAAAAATAAATCTATGGAATCTATGGTTTTTTTTTCATTCCAACACACCGAACTACATGCTACACCTAGAAACAAAGTTACTACTTCAATATGTCCATACGTTACGGTTGCATATGTGTTTCATTTTGCGTTGTCTAAAGCTACCACCTAACAGGCTTCCTCGTATTCTTGCGGAAGAATCGATTCGGTTGAATACATACTGGGTAACATATCGCTGATACCGTAAATATGAATCATCCTAGTGACTGTTCCCCTGATTCCGTTGCGGCGTGTATATCGGTGCTTCAAAGCAATTTAGTAGAGAGGGAATTTTGCAACTATCGTGAGTTTGCTCAAAAGACCACGTCACATGACCTTTACCCGAGTTTGTTCCTCGCAGATACTATATATTTTAATGACCAGTATAGCGCTCATGCTTTAAGTCTAATTTTCAGCGCAAGAGGTGGCCTTCTCCATTTAAACGCAAGAGAGTACAACAATGTCTTTTCAGATACCTGTACGATCTGCAATCTATGCAATCTATGCCCAATGCATAGAATTTTTCGTCGCAAATATTTCGCTGAAAGTGTTCTAGATCTGGCTAAAGTCGCTAAGTTGTGAAAAAATAGGGCGTTTAAAGGCAAAATTAAGTTGGTACTTAAAGTTAGTTGTAGCGTTTTTGACAGATAACTTATTAAAAATTACGTCAAAAAGCCACAAGTACTCTTAAATATGAACTTAATTTTGACTATGAATACGCCCGAATAAGTTTTTGCAAATAAAATAAATCAAAAAGACCTTTTGTGGAGCTATTTCTTCCATGAAAGTAATATATATGCATTCCAAATATGAACCATATCGGACCATAAATACGGGGTTTTCAAACATCTCTAAACCTGTGCCACCTAGTGGATTAATTCGTATTTCATATTACATTGTCATTGGGTTTTGCGCTTAGTTTAAAGTCTCAAGTCTATAGCTCATCGGGAAGTTGGTTAGAATTTATAGTAAAATTCAAAAGGTTATATGTAAGTGAAGTTAAATAAAAGCGTGTAAAAACGTAACATTTTTATTCACTGGGATTAACATAAAACTATTAAAAAGCGAACGGCATCCGCTGTGGTGTAGTGGTTAGCAGTGCGCGCTTCCACACTGCAGTGCCTGGGTTCAAGCCCTGCTCATAGCAACATCGCAAAAAAATATAGAAAAAAGGATTATTTCTGCCGTGGAAAATAGCTTCTCATAAATATAGGAAATACTTTAATCAAGGCACTTTACATAGACATTTTTGGATTTGGACGTTTAGGATTTGAGTGTTTTTTATTATTATTCTCTGTTTAAAAAGCAAATACTCTATTCAAGGCTCTTCACGTCAGTTATACCAGATTGTGGGTAATATCCCTATTTGAGAGATATTTTGCAACAAAAATTATTAAAAGAGGAAAAAGGGGCATTTCATATAAAAAAGGGATTTTCACGTAACATCGTGTATAATTGATCAAAATTCAACTAAGGTTATTCGACGCTCTTACATAATTAATCTTCCTGAAGATGTGATGTGGAGTAAAATTATAAATTTAAAAAATGTTATGAATATTCATATCGTTACCTTAATATAGGAAGGCCCCATCTAAAATTTTTGTGTCCTTAAAGATTAGTTACAACACCTTATAAAAGCAAAAGTTCTTAAGTTGGGAATTCTCCAAAATCCTGGGATTTAATAAACACTGAAACTAATTAATTGATGTAGTAGATGTTTTTAAATGCTATTATATCTTACCGACCTTTGTATAAAGTTGAATTTGAAGAAAATAATTTACATATACATATGTATATATATTACCGAAATAAATGTTTTGAATTCTTAGAGAATTTCTTGGGATAAGCTTATTGAAAATGTGGGTAATTGGGGGATTTTTTCCGGATTTTCGTAGGTAATTTAACACAGAACATCGGGCATCACTTGAAGTTCACGTATGCTTTTTTAAGAGTTGAATATTTACGCTTTGAGCGTTTTGTAAAACTTTTCTATATTCTAAGAGAAAATGCTCGATTCATGGTTCTTCACGAGACTTTGCATTTTTAAGAGTTGAATATTTACGTTTTGAGCGTTTTGTATGACTTTTCTATATACTCTCAGAAAAAATGCTCGATTCATGGTTCTTCACGAGACTTTGCATTTTTAAGAGTTGAATATTTACGTTTTGAGCGTTTTGTATGACTTTTCTATATACTCTCAGAAAAAATGCTCGATTCATGGTTCTTCACGAAGACTCTTTTGGATTTGGAAATTTAGGATTTGAGTGTTTTGTATAAATTTGCTCAATTCGTAAAGGAATAAATATGTTCAAGCGGTCCACGTAAACTATTTTGGATTTTAATAGACAAATTGATTTTATAAGTGTCTTTGGATGGACATCTTGCTGTAGCGCCATATTTTTTGTGTATTTTTAGGTAATGAAAGAAAGTTTGAAAGGTGAAAAAACTTTTCTATATTCTAAGAGAAAATGCTCGATTCATGGTTCTTCACGAGACTTTGCATTTTTAAGAGTTGAATATTTACGTTTTGAGCGTTTTGTATGACTTTTCTATAT
>NW_016158585.1:79603-87694 GCF_001687245.7 Rhagoletis zephyria
ATCGAACCTGCGAATTCGATGTTCAAAGTCAGAAGCGTTAACCACTGAGCTATGTACATCCCGTAAACTCTTGTTGCTAATTCATTTTCCTTATTCAACCAACTACTATCAAGTGCAGCTGATTTGCCGCTATTTAAACTCGACAGCGTGGTTGTTGTTGTCAATTCTATACATCCATTTGCTTATTTGCTTTTTTGTATAGTTTCAGGCAGGCTCTTCCTAAACTATGTATTTGTCAATGTTATTGTGGCTTGTTAACATTTTATTTTTAATATTTTTATTGAGCTTTGTACCACGATTGTTTATTAGGAAAAATTGAAAAAGCAACAAAGTCTAAGCGGTAGAAGTTATAGCACTATTTCGGAGATCACCACATCTCCTCATCAGATTTCTTTTTTCATCTTGTTAACTTATTCTGAACTTTGATGACATAAAATGATTCATTGTTCTGTTAGTTATATTAAAAGCAATATTTTTACGAATTTTCTTTGGTTTTTATTGTATAAATGAGTTTTTTCAAATACGATTTTCGAAATTGTTTAATAAAAATTAAGAATTTCGCAAGCGCGTAAATTTTAGCAAGGGTAGCGGAAGTGTTGCGGTTTTCTTCCACATAAAAGAAGTGTGTTTATTCGTTATATGAACGCAAATGCGACAAAGAAAATTCTAAATCAACGGTAATTGGTATAATTTGCAGGATTGCATAATCAGTACTCTTAGTTGCAGTTGCATTTTTATGCGACTTTTTTACCTCATTATAAAATCAGTAAAGCAAAAAAAAATAAATTTAATAACACCTAATTCCTCATAAAAAGCAGTTCATCTCCCGATTCTGCACGTAAACTGAAAAACCCAACAAAAAACGGGCCATTCCCCGATTCCCCACACAGACTTAAATTCCCCGCAAATCGGGGAATTCCCCACAAGTTGGCTTTCCTCTTGTACAGTGTTAAACACCAATTTGATATGTGATTTTAGTTAAGTATGCAAATGAATTCACTCTGCATTTTATTGAACATTGATACTTTGATACTTAAAATTTTTTTTCATGATACTTTTCATCCATTTTAGGGAATTTTGGTGATACATAACTTTTGAACGGCGCGGCAACACTGGTTGCAAAGGGTAAAATATTATTGATTAAGGCTAAAAGGCGGTTACACTGTTCAACTTTCACAGGCGATTAGTTGAATCAAAAGTTTACATCATTTAACTGAAATTTGAACAATGTAAACGCATATTAAATACAATGAATGTGTATGATTGGAAAATAATAATATTCTGAAAGAAATTTTTTGAAAATTTCATTACTGCTATAAAACTTGAAAAGAAGGACAAGGAGGAAATTTTTGCTCAAAAGGAGTACAAAGAAGGACAAAATTTTTGAGGAGGACAAATCACATTTGAGGAGGACAATCAAAGGAGGACGGTTGGTCAGCTTATATATGTATATGCCATCCATGTATGCACATATTTATGTATACAACTTAAAAAATATTGTACTAAATAATCTATGCTTATGTTTATAAATAAATTTTATTTTTTTGTTTTCTCTGGTTGCACCACGCTCGCTGCGAGTCCACGCGGCACGCGCCTTGAAAGCAAAAGCACCCGTGACAGGAGCGAAACAAATTAATAACTAGCGACTCCGTGCAAGTTTCCGTGTTTTTTTGTTTTAAATAATGTATTATAGAATAAGGATTGATATTCAATGAAAACGATTAATAATATCTGATCGAGAAGTAATCAATATTTCCATTTGTTTATAAAAAATTTTTATAAAAATTAAAAAATTTATACAAAATAATGATTATATCATTTAATATATACTTTAGAATTAAATAATCATTTTTAGTGGTGGGCGAGTCCGAGATGTTTAAATGATCGAGATACTACATTCAATTCGCGTAAATTTTTGAGAACTTTTTTCGTTGAAGGTGTTGCACTTTTTTTTCCATACTGAAATTTGTGTACATCATTTATCATTGTCTAAGAAAAACTATAAAATAAAGCTTAATTTAAAATATTGGAATAAAAAACAACAACGCTACACGCGCATTCATCCATATAACATACAAGTAAAATTTAGCAAAAAAAAAACGACTTAAAAAAAATATATATATATCTAAATATTTCATGATCCAATGATCGGATTTAAACCGAATTAATATGGGACCACCTCTGAGGCACTACCGTTCCGTTGCAAAAATAATTATTGAAATCGGTTGACGTGGTGCAAAGTTATGCGGTAACATACATAAAAAGTTATGTGGAAAAAAGAGGGCAACACCGCAAACAAATCAAAACATCAAACAATCAAAAAATGAATGGTATTTTCTAGACACTTCAAACTTGCACCTTATTATACTAGAATGAATGGGTTACAAAATTGTTAAACCANATGTAATGAGCTACAATTTTATAAAAAAAAATAATTAAAATCATTTAAAAAATAAAATAAATACCGGGTGACCGTGTAATTTTGTCAAAGATGAAGACAATGATGATAAAACATTAATACACTACAGTGGGTGCCACTCAAAATGGCCCACCTGCGGAAAATTTACAAAACATGTTATAACACCAGAGCTTTATTATTTATTTTTAATTGGTATTATTTTTCTCAAAGCTCAATCGGTAACCAATAAAGAAAAGCGAAATTAATTGAAAGAGATGGAGATGTTTTCAATATTTACGAGATAGCAACAAAATACACCAAAAATTACGCGCCACTCAAAATGGCCCACTCATTGAAAGCAACACAGATAACGGTGTTTCACGAAAACTGTTAGTAAATTTTTGTCTGTTTGCTTCATTTAGACATGTTGTACATGTGTTCGAGGTATTAGTTGCGTGTGCGAATTTTAGAAGTGTAAGATGTTGCGCATTTTCGTAAGATGGCTCCTCAAACCACAATCGAAATAAGAAATTTAATAATACAACATTACAAAAGCGGTAAAGTCAAAGATTAATAGCAGAGATGGTTAAAAAGCCACGCGGTACTATAAAAAACATAATAAAACGTTATAATGAAGAAAACCGAATCGCAAACAAACCAAAACATCCTCGTCAGAAATTGCTGAATGAACGGGAGGAGCGTTGGATTCTCCAAAAAGTCAAATCAAATCCACGACTAAGTGCTCCAGTTCTTCGAGATATGTTAACGGAACAATTTAATACAAAATGCAGTGCAACAACCATCAGAAGGATTCTTCATAAGGCTGGTTTACATGGAAGAATCGAAACATTCGTTAGTGAAATAGAATTGGAATACGCTCAAACCTACTACATGAATGATTTTGAGTTCTGGAAAAACGTAATTTTTGTTGACGAAACCAAATTCAACTTATTTGGATCAGACAGGAGGGTAAACGTATGGCGAAAACCAAATGAAGAGCTGGATCCGAAACATCTTCGACCTACAGTGAAGCATGGTGGTGGCCATGTGATGGTGTGGGGTGCTTGTTCAGCAGCAGGAGTTTGAAATCTGTGCTTCGTGGAAGGTAATATGGACAAATTTCAATATTTAAACATTTTGCGAGAAAATATGAAACCAAGTGCACAGAAGCAGGGAATAGAGCATACTTTTCACTTGTACCAAGATAACGATCCAAAGCATTTCGCCCACATCGTTAAGGAATGGTTATGGTATAATTGTCCTAAGGTCTTGAAAACACCTCCACGATCTCCCGATTTAAACATAATTGAGAACTTATGGCAAAAATTGGAAGTTCAAATTCGGAAGCGCGCAATATCAAATTTGAACGACCTCAAGACTGCCCTTATGGAGGAGTGGGAAAAAATATCTCCTGACTATACGAAAAAATTTTTGGAATCTGTTCCTAATAGGTTAAAATCAGTTATAAATTAAAGAGGATATCCCACAAAGTACTAATTTTAAAGAAATGTGTGGTTATTTTATGTATTTTCTTAAATTTAAATAAGTGGGCCATGTCTAAAATTTAAGAAAAATAAAAAAGTTAAAAAACAAAAACTAAATTTTTGGAGTTATAAGACGTTTTGTAAACTTTTCACAGGTGGGCCATTTTGAGTGGCACTCACTGTATATATCTCAGTTCATATTAATGAACATGAAATGAGATCACTATCTATAAAATGGAAATCCTCAAGGGAAATTTTAATTTCAACGCATGGAATTTACATACATTTTTTTACTTTCAACCCCCGAATTGCTCAATTACTTCTATTTCTGCAGGATCGCCATTAGGTAAATTGCATTTCCAAAGATTTTTTCAAAATAAATAGCGATGAGGGATATTTCACCCGCCGGTGATAAGAAATCGCAATCACCATAACGCACATCACTAATATTACTGTTCACAATCACGTTTACATTCAAAATTACAATTCATAATTTCGTTTTGTAGCAAATATGAAATATAGGTATATCCATTTACTTAAATGTAAACGGATTAAGAATCAAAGTGCTAGAAGAGATTTGAGCGTTTGGTACAAAAAGTATTTTTGATGTTGAAATCGTACTTAAAATCGGCAAATTGTACTTTTGTACATTTTAAAATTAATTGTACTGAAAAAAGTACAATTGTACTTAAAATATCAAAACTGTTTCACTGGCGCTGCACTTGCTGCAGCGATGCCAGATTTGAGCGTACCCAATTTTTTACCGATAATAACTCATGCGAGGGATTTGGGTATTGGGCATTTTACAAACCTATTAGGAAGTATACATATCTGTGTTCGTATAGAATAGTAGCTTATGTCGGAACACTGGCTTTAGTATAATGAACCATTCGCAGCATACGATCACTGGCGCGGAGTCGTTGAAGAACTCTTGGAAAATAAACGTAAAAGACGGCAATGTTAATGGCGATGCTAGCAAGTCAATATTCGTATAAAGTTTCATAAAAAAATTCCTTGTAGTTTAAAGAATATAGGAAATGGTACATTTTACTAAAGCCAGCCTCCCGACATAAGCTACTATTTCATACGAACACAAATATATTCGTCTACAAATAATGTTGACTATTTTAATTAAGTCCTAAGATAAGTTTGTGAATCGTATCAGTGTTCTATGTAAGAATCAAAAATCAATACCCTCGCCAATTAGAACTTTTGCTTTAAAAGAAAAATATGCATAGTGCATTTACTCAATACTTGGTCTGGCATCACTGTTTGAGCATTGATGTGCTCAGCTCACTGTTGCCAAGGTCGTGCATTTTGCACTAAATTTAGTGCTTTTGGGAAACCAAAAAGCCAAAATAATTGGAATTCAATGCTTGGTGCGGTATTTAGTGATGCTTTTTTAATTTAAGCACACCGAATGCATAGGCACATGTGTATGTATGTATACACTATACACTAATATTCTACATTAAGATGGAATTCATTTACTGAATAAAATGTGAGGAATAGGTAAATTAAATACAGTGCCGGACATAAGTTTTGGCACAGCAGATGATATCAACTTAAATGTCCGAATTCGGGTCAAAATAATGCAAAATTTTATTATTTTATATTCAGTGCATATTTATGTATGCATAGAGATTGCATATTTTACAAAAACTTATTATTAAACCTGTTAAATAAGGCAAGTTCCTTAATAAAACTAAAAAATACCATTTTTCATGGTGACAAAAGTATTGGCACACCTTTGTTCCTTCTGGATATATTAAAGATTTTGCTGATCTGGCAGCTCAGTTTAACAAGACATGTATGTTATAATCTTCAGTTATTTAATTGAAATGTGTTTTTTGTGTCAATCGAAACGAATTTTGAGTAAGATTTATTTTTTTTATAAAAATGGGTCGAAAACAGTGTGAAACATCAATAAAAACGTGAGGAAATGGATATGTATATACACTTTTTACTGAATCAAAAAAATTATTAAATATGATAATAAAAACTTGGCGCTTTTGGTTTGGAAAAATTGGCTTTTTCTGGTGGCCTGAGGCCACACTGGCTCAGTTGTCGCAAAAGTACACATACATACACGCATTTTTACTTGAAAATAAGTGTGTAGTGGTTAATATGTATACGATGCCATCTCCGTACAGCTCACTTCACCTCGCCTAGCACGCTCGCGTGCGCGCAGTTTGCCCGCGACGTCGACTGAGTGCACCTCTGCTGTGCATCCCTACTTTACAGGATCATTTCTGTAGGCAGTCTTCATTTACTTTCATTGCAAAACGAAAGAAGCATAGTTCCGATACTAGCAAGTCAATTCTCGTTAAGTCTCATCGAAAAATTCCTTGTCGTTTAAAGAATAAAGGGAATGCCGCATTATACTAACGCCGGCCTTTTGACATAAGCTACTCTTCCATACTAACACAGATATATATGTATGTTTCTCTAATACTTCTTTGTTCTTCTCCTCCTACTTCGACATTTTTACAGCCTATGGTTTCCCTTTGTCAGATCTTTTCGCCTAAAATACCTCAATTTTTAATGTTAATTTTAAGCTCTTATAATTAAGCTCAAATACTGTAAAATAACTTATGTTTTTGTGTTTGATTATAATAAATAAATAAATAAAAACAGCAACAAAGCGTCAAGAGAATAACAAGGTTGCAATGCTGAACACCATCTAAATAAAAATTGCACAATTTTCGGCAACAGCAATTCAGCCCGTGGCTAACATAAACTTGTACAATTTCAATTCACAAATAAACACCGCAATTGTTCTCATGCACGTACTCAATTCTATGGTTGAAAACATGCAACGAATTGTTGCAAGTTCAATGTTGCCGCCTCACAATGGGCACTTTACACAAAACGCGATCACTGCCTCGTAACACGCTTCGTCGCATTGCGATTCCGCTGGTCTGTGTTCTGTGGCTGGTACTTTTATACAAATGTACATATGTATGCGCTTAAAAATGTTGCTAAAAACACCTCCGCCTAATAGTAGCTGACATTGACAGCTTTTCCGCGTTTGCACACGCGATACTTTTAAAATACTGTTAATCTTTTCACTGCAATTCACGGTGCGCGCTGGGACGAGCCGATTATGGAGTCGATTTTAAAACAAAGCGTAACGCTTGTTGCCGCGTTCGCGTGTCTACTACTTCGATGAAAGTGAAACTGGGGTCGTCTTTGGAATGGATTTTATACTCGTCCGCAAGTGCCTGGTGGCAGCAATGTAGTTTTATATCCAAACATTGTAAGCGGTAGGTAGTGGTACGGTTTAGACGCAGCACGCACCCTCTTACAACTACCCTGCAGCAAATCAAACTGGTTCCGAATTTGCGCTGAGCTAGCCTGAAAAGGGACGGTAATGGTTCTTCATCTATCCCAACTCAATGCTTTCAACTGTCTTTTTTAACATGGCGATGTCCTACGAAGTGACAATTGTCGCCCTCTGCAGAACTTTTGAACTTGTTCTGAACTGACTCTGGCTTAGATGGTTCTGAGACAGTTCATATACCAACAGTTCCTAGATAGTTCAAAAAGGTTCACTTCCGGGTTAGTTTTGAGCTGGTTCTAAGAAGTATAGTATAGAGTATTTTCTTTAAATACTGTAATTAAATTATTATGATTAATGAGCTATTTGTTTTACACTAATTCACTTTTTGAGTCAAACTGTGCTTTAGGAACATAAAGTGTCAGTTATTCCTTCAGTTTCTAAAACCGTATTCTTAAAAATAATTTATATTTGTTACGTATAAAGGGTATTTCTGCGATACTTATAATTAAAAATCTAAACTAAGTCGTGTGAAAAAATGAGAAAACCCGTGATATATTGACGGCTTATTTGTGATAACTCAGCGTTAAATTGTATTGAAATGTAATACATAGATTCTCCGGCAGCTGATAAGAATATATAGAATTTTGAATATTTACAATGGTTTTCATACTAAATATTTTTCGTAAATTTTTTATTTAAGGATGGCTCATAAGTATTATAACATAAACATAAATTCACGCTTCCAACTGTGTCGAAAATTTAGTAAAATTCTAAAACTGTTAAAAAAACTTCAATATGTAGTAACGGGTGATTTTTTTGAGGTTAGGATTTTCATGCATTAGTATTTGACAGATCACGTGGGATTTCAGACATGGTGTCAAAGAGAAAGATGCTCAGTATGCTTTGACATTTCATCATGAATAGAC
>NW_016158585.1:87719-90097 GCF_001687245.7 Rhagoletis zephyria
TTACAAAATTGTTAAACCAAAACATGTCTACAAATTCTGAACAAAAACTGTGAAAATTTNTGGTATTATTTTTCTCAAAGCTCAATCGGTAACCAATAAAGAAAAGCGAAATTAATTGAAAGAGATGGAGATGTTTTCAATATTTACGAGATAGCAACAAAATACACCAAAAATTACGCGCCACTCAAAATGGCCCACTCATTGAAAGCAACACAGATAACGGTGTTTCACGAAAACTGTTAGTAAATTTTTGTCTGTTTGCTTCATTTAGACATGTTGTACATGTGTTCGAGGTATTAGTTGCGTGTGCGAATTTTAGAAGTGTAAGATGTTGCGCATTTTCGTAAGATGGCTCCTCAAACCACAATCGAAATAAGAAATTTAATAATACAACATTACAAAAGCGGTAAAGTCAAAGATTAATAGCAGAGATGGTTAAAAACCACGCGGTACTATAAAAAACATAATAAAACGTTATAATGAAGAAAACCGAATCGCAAACAAACCAAAACATCCTCGTCAGAAATTGCTGAATGAACGGGAGGAGCGTTGGATTCTCCAAAAAGTCAAATCAAATCCACGACTAAGTGCTCCAGTTCTTCGAGATATGTTAACGGAACAATTTAATACAAAATGCAGTGCAACAACCATCAGAAGGATTCTTCATAAGGCTGGTTTACATGGAAGAATTGCCCTGAAAAAACCATTCGTTAGTGAAAAAAATAAGAAAATTCGGTTGGAATACGCTCAAACCTACTACATGAAAGATTTTGAGTTCTGGAAAAACGTAATTTTTGTTGACGAAACCAAATTCAACTTATTTGGATCAGACAGGAGGGTAAACGTATGGCGAAGACCAAATGAAGAGCTGGATCCGAAACATCTTCGACCTACAGTGAAGCATGGTGGTGGCCATGTGATGGTGTGGGGTGCTTGTTCAGCAGCAGGAGTTTGAAATCTGTGCTTCGTGGAAGGTAATATGGACAAATTTCAATATTTAAACATTTTGCGAGAAAATCTGAAACCAAGTGCACAGAAGCTGGGAATAGAGCATACTTTTCACTTGTACCAAGATAACGATCCAAAGCATTTCGCCCACATCGTTAAGGAATGGTTATTGTATAATTGTCCTAAGGTCTTGAAAACACCTCCACGATCTCCCGATTTAAACATAATTGAGAACTTATGGCAAAAATTGGAAGTTCAAATTCGGAAGCGCGCAATATCAAATTTGAACGACCTCAAGACTGCCCTTATGGAGGAGTGGGAAAAAATATCTCCTGACTATACGAAAAAATTNAGAAAATTCGTTTGGAAAACGCTCAAACCTACTACATGAAAGATTTTGAGTTCTGGAAAAACGTAATTTTTGTTGACGAATCCAAATTCAACTTACTTATTTGGATCAGACGGGAGGGTAAACGTATGGCGAAGACCAAATGAAGAGCTGGATCCGAAACATCTTCGACCTACAGTGAAGCATGGTGGTGGCCATGTGATGGTGTGGGGTGCTTGTTCAGCAGCAGGAGTTGGAAATCTGTGCTTCGTGGAAGGTAATATGGACAAATTTCAATATTTAAACATTTTGCGGGAAAATATGAAACCAAGTGCACAGAAGCAGGGAATAGAGCATACTTTTCACTTGTACCAAGATAACGATCCAAAGCATTTCGCCCACATCGTTAAGGAATGGTTATGGTATAATTGTCCTAAGGTCTTGAAAACACCTCCACAATCTGCCAATTTAAACATAATTGAGAACTTATGGCAAAAATTCTAAGTTCAAATTCGGAAGCGCGCAATATCAAATTTGAACGACCTCAAGACTGCCCTTATGGAGGAGTGGGAAAAAATATCTCCTGACTATACGAAAAAATTTTTGGAATCTGTTCCTAATAGGTTAAAATCAGTTATAAATTAAAGAGGATATCCCACAAAGTACTAATTTTAAAGAAATGTGTGGTTATTTTATGTATTTTCTTAAATTTAAATAAGTGGGCCATGTCTAAAATTTAAGAAAAATAAAAAAGTTAAAAAACAAAAACTAAATTTTTGGAGTTATAAGACGTTTTGTAAACTTTTCACAGGTGGGCCATTTTGAGTGGCACTCACTGTATATATCTCAGTTCATATTAATGAACATGAAATGAGATCACTATCTATAAAATGGAAATCCTCAAGGGAAATTTTAATTTCAACGCATGGAATTTACATACATTTTTTTACTTTCAACCCCCGAATTGCTCAATTACTTCTATTTCTGCAGGATCGCCATTAGGTAAATTGCATTTCCAAAGATTTTTTCAAAATAAATAGCGATGAGGGATATTTCACCCGCCGGTGATAAGAAATCGCAATCACCATAACGCACATCACTA
>NW_016158585.1:90122-122287 GCF_001687245.7 Rhagoletis zephyria
ATACAGTGCCGGACATAAGTTTTGGCACAGCAGATGATATCAACTTAAATGTCCGAATTCGGGTCAAAATAATGCAAAATTTTATTATTTTATATTCAGTGCATATTTATGTATGCATAGAGATTGCATATTTTACAAAAACTTATTATTAAACCTGTTAAATAAGGCAAGTTCCTTAATAAAACTAAAAAATACCATTTTTCATGGTGACAAAAGTATTGGCACACCTTTGTTCCTTCTGGATATATTAAAGATTTTGCTGATCTGGCAGCTCAGTTTAACAAGACATGTATGTTATAATCTTCAGTTATTTAATTGAAATGTGTTTTTTGTGTCAATCGAAACGAATTTTGAGTAAGATTTATTTTTTTTATAAAAATGGGTCGAAAACAGTGTGAAACATCAATAAAAACGTGAGGAAATGGATATGTATATACACTTTTTACTGAATCAAAAAAATTATTAAATATGATAATAAAAACTTGGCGCTTTTGGTTTGGAAAAATTGGCTTTTTCTGGTGGCCTGAGGCCACACTGGCTCAGTTGTCGCAAAAGTACACATACATACACGCATTTTTACTTGAAAATAAGTGTGTAGTGGTTAATATGTATACGATGCCATCTCCGTACAGCTCACTTCACCTCGCCTAGCACGCTCGCGTGCGCGCAGTTTGCCCGCGACGTCGACTGAGTGCACCTCTGCTGTGCATCCCTACTTTACAGGATCATTTCTGTAGGCAGTCTTCATTTACTTTCATTGCAAAACGAAAGAAGCATAGTTCCGATACTAGCAAGTCAATTCTCGTTAAGTCTCATCGAAAAATTCCTTGTCGTTTAAAGAATAAAGGGAATGCCGCATTATACTAACGCCGGCCTTTTGACATAAGCTTACTCTTCCATACTAACACAGATATATATGTATGTTTCTCTAATACTTCTTTGTTCTTCTCCTCCTACTTCGACATTTTTACAGCCTATGGTTTCCCTTTGTCAGATCTTTTCGCCTAAAATACCTCAATTTTTAATGTTAATTTTAAGCTCTTATAATTAAGCTCAAATACTGTAAAATAACTTATGTTTTTGTGTTTGATTATAATAAATAAATAAATAAAAACAGCAACAAAGCGTCAAGAGAATAACAAGGTTGCAATGCTGAACACCATCTAAATAAAAATTGCACAATTTTCGGCAACAGCAATTCAGCCCGTGGCTAACATAAACTTGTACAATTTCAATTCACAAATAAACACCGCAATTGTTCTCATGCACGTACTCAATTCTATGGTTGAAAACATGCAACAAATTGTTGCAAGTTCAATGTTGCCGCCTCACAATGGGCACTTTACACAAAACGCGATCACTGCCTCGTAACACGCTTCGTCGCATTGCGATTCCGCTGGTCTGTGTTCTGTGGCTGGTACTTTTATACAAATGTACATATGTATGCGCTTAAAAATGTTGCTAAAAACACCTCCGCCTAATAGTAGCTGACATTGACAGCTTTTCCGCGTTTGCACACGCGATACTTTTAAAATACTGTTAATCTTTTCACTGCAATTCACGGTGCGCGCTGGGACGAGCCGATTATGGAGTCGATTTTAAAACAAAGCGTAACGCTTGTTGCCGCGTTCGCGTGTCTACTACTTCGATGAAAGTGAAACTGGGGTCGTCTTTGGAATGGATTTTATACTCGTCCGCAAGTGCCTGGTGGCAGCAATGTAGTTTTATATCCAAACATTGTAAGCGGTAGGTAGTGGTACGGTTTAGACGCAGCAGGCACCCTCTTACAACTACCCTGCAGCAAATCAAACTGGTTCCGAATTTGCGCTGAGCTAGCCTGAAAAGGGACGGTAATGGTTCTTCATCTATCCCAACTCAATGCTTTCAACTGTCTTTTTTAACATGGCGATGTCCTACGAAGTGACAATTGTCGCCCTCTGCAGAACTTTTGAACTTGTTCTGAACTGACTCTGGCTTAGATGGTTCTGAGACAGTTCATATACCAACAGTTCCTAGATAGTTCAAAAAGGTTCACTTCCGGGTTAGTTTTGAGCTGGTTCTAAGAAGTATAGTATAGAGTATTTTCTTTAAATACTGTAATTAAATTATTATGATTAATGAGCTATTTGTTTTACACTAATTCACTTTTTGAGTCAAACTGTGCTTTAGGAACATAAAGTGTCAGTTATTCCTTCAGTTTCTAAAACCGTATTCTTAAAAATAATTTATATTTGTTACGTATAAAGGGTATTTCTGCGATACTTATAATTAAAAATCTAAACTAAGTCGTGTGAAAAAATGAGAAAACCCGTGATATATTGAATGCTTATTTGTGATAACTCAGCGTTAAATTGTATTGAAATGTAATACATAGATTCTCCGGCAGCTGATAAGAATATATAGAATTTTGAATATTTACAATGGTTTTCATACTAAATATTTTTCGTAAATTTTTTATTTAAGGATGGCTCATAAGTATTATAACATAAACATAAATTCACGCTTCCAACTGTGTCGAAAATTTAGTAAAATTCTAAAACTGTTAAAAAAACTTCAATATGTAGTAGTAGTAGTAGTAAAATGTTCTTTATTTTAATATATTTAATATTTATAAACGAATGAAAATACGAACATATGGCTATGACATAATAGGTCAATAGTCGGAAATTTATACTGGCAACTTAAAAACTAAGAAGAAGAAAAGAAAGAAAAATTGTGTGTGGTTTATGAGAATTCCGTTAAAATTAACTCCCTATACTTTAAGCAGTGTAATAAGTAAGTGTACAAAGCTCTTTAATCACAGCCATTTAAAATGTTTATTACTTTAGCCAGATTCAAAACCGTCTCTCCAAACCAGTGTAAGCGCATGTTTTTATAGATTGGACATGTCCCGAGAACGTGGAGTGTATTTTCTGACTCCCCAAGTTGCGGGTGCGACGTTCTTGAATGTTCTCGCATTTATGTTCAGTAGCCCACCTCTTGCGTGAAAAACTAAACTTATTTGATGAGCCGAAAATTCATCTTTAAAATAGTACATGTCTGTAGAAAATACATATGGATATAGGTCATGGGTTGTGGTACTTTGTGCTCTTTCATGAAACAGTTGAATTTCTTGTTTTTCGGGTTTCTCAAGCAACAACGGAATGTATGTATTTACAGTGCTAGTAGTGAATTCTGTCAATGGTTCAATATTTGCGCTGTTTGCCATACTGTGCGACTTAGCTACCCAACACGCATTATGTCTCACCGCCTCCTTGGCCAGAATGCATGGTAGTCTGCTGTCCGATAANTTAGTAGTGAATTCTGTCAATGGTTCAATATTTGCGCTGTTTGCCATACTGTGCCACTTAGCTACCCAACACGCATTATGTCTCACCGCCTCCTTGGCCAGAATGCACGGTAGTCTGCTGTCCGATAAGCTTAAACACCTAGAGATGAACAACAGCACGCAGAGTATGAAAATATATTGGGAGTGGCCTAGTTTCCAGATGAATCATATAATTGGGTGTGTTAGGGAGCAAAAATATGAGCTTCTTAATAAAAACCCGCAAGAGCTTCTCTACCGATTCATGTTTATCTATACCCCATATTTTTGCTCCATAAAATAGGATCGATCTTGCAGCTGCGTCGAAAATTTTAAATTTTTTAGATATACAGATATTTGGATTATTAATGTATTTGATCCAGGTAGTGTTGATGGAATTTTTTGATACTAGTCGTTTTTTTTCTAAATGTTTGACATAAGTGAGTTTATAGTTGAGAGTGATACGGAGGTATTTGTATTCGTTCACAATCTCAATATTCTCATTACCGAAGTTCCAGGAACTCTGTTACCCCTCCTAAATATCATAGTTTTGGATTTAGCTAGATTGAATTTAAGGCCCCACTTTTTGGAATTTTAACCATCTATAAGTCATTTTTTAAACAGTGGGTCAAAAAGGCCTGTTCTGCTGGGAGTTGATGGGTAAAACTGTTGGAAAATAGTAGACCACCCTAGTTTTCAATCTATACCCCGCAAAAAATCGTAAGAACCCCGTAATTTAACATAACGGTAGATAAGGTTATTACAGAAATTTATTAATAGCGAAATAAATTACTCCAATAACTTAACTTTTTATTTTATTTTTATTTCTTTAAATTTAAATAGTACATACGGATCTATGGAGAACATAGAGAACCATGTATGTATGTATATTTCTTTATTTATTTATTAATTTCAGTCTACAGAACTAGTTTCTTATAGAATAGTGAAGACTCTAGTTGAATATTGTAAACAAATTACTCTTAAATCTATCAATACTTAAGTTAAAATCGATAACACTAGAATATGTATTGCACAATTCAATGCATCTAGTAATTGGTTCATTTTTGGCATAATTCGTGGTATGCAGAGCACCAACCAATAGCCTTTTGTTTCTTAAATTACGCGGGGAATTGTATAATACGAGCAAATTTGTTAAATAAGCGCAATTTATGTGCCCATTGATTATTCTATAAATAAATATAATGAAGAAGTAATCTCTTCTTCACAGACTGGAGACCCAGCAATTTCATAACCTTGCCAGGGCAACTTGCAAATAGCGAATTTGGTGAAAATCTTTTGAATTCTTTCTATTTTGATCGAGTGCTCTTCATAATATGGACTCCATATTATAGAACAGTATTCCAGACGGCTTCTTACTAAATATATATGTATAAAGGGATTTTAAAGTTACTGGATCTCTGAACTCTTGAGTATTGCGCCTAATAAAGCCTATCATTGAGAACGATTTAGATACAATATAGTCAACGTGTTTTGTAAACGCGAGTTTGGAGTCAAAAATAATGCCCAAATCTTTTATTTCAGTGAAATAACACAAACGGCAATAACGCAAATTTGTGTTAATTCCCAATTGAATAACACAAATTTCCTTTATTTCATTTCTCGTTGAGCAATAAAACCAACTTTTATACTTAACAATTTGAGTAATAAAGCAGTTACATTTGACAAAAAGTAGTACATGTACAAGTTAAATGGACGGATTTGTAAGTATACAATTTTGAAAGTGCCCGCCGTCGCGGTGGTCCGCGTTCGCGAGCCGCGTTCGACGTCGCGCTCGCGTCCCCCGCCCCTCCCCTCCTTTCGCAATTATGTACTGGTGGCATTATAACCGTTTAGAAAAAGGAAAAATGATAAAATAACACTAGGTCTGAAACTGCTTTTTAATGTCCAAGTAATGGGAATCATTGTGTTTGGTGTTATTGCATGCTGCATCCCACCCATAGTGGAATTTACCAGGTGCCACTGCTTTATTTGAAAATTTGCCTATAAAATGTGACTATAAGGCAGCCGAATGTCAGCGAGAAAGCCGTTTTATCACTTCATCTGTTTATTGCGACATGGTTCCATGCTAGGGTGGCCAGATATAATAGTGACATAATCAGTACAGTTGGAATAAAAATCAGTACAAATCCATAAAAATCAGCTCATTTTTAAGCGTATTTTTTGTTATTAACTATATAACAACCAAATAACGGCGCATTAATTTAACAAAAAAGAACTAATAGACTTTTAAATATATATAGTATTATCAATATAAAAATTCATTACTTTAAAACAAATCAAAGGTATTACGTATGTATGTACAGCTGTGCTCACGAAAATAGTAGTAAAATGTATTGACAGGTTTTGAAATTTTTTTCTTTCCTTACTTAATTTAATTTTTTTATAAAAATATAGTTAATTCTATAACAAAAGACATGTGAGTTTAAGTCTCAAACTTTCTAGAAAATTTATAAAAATTGAGAAAATTTAAAAAAAAATCTGTAGCCCATTCAGTTTCAGTAAAAGACGAGCCTGAAACAGAATCTGTTTGCATATTTTAAGCTACAAATGTAAAACATTTTTAGTTGGTGTGCTTATTAAACACAACATTCACATTAAAATGTTGACTAAAAGGTATATTACCGAATTATCGCTGAACGAATTTTCGAGTACGAATGAAAATTAATAGTGTTAAATGTGTATGTGCAAGTAAAATTACAGGTGGTCGAACATCAAAAACCAAAGTAAAGTTTTGAACATGTAAACCTCAAATAAATTTAAATACACCAATTTACAAAAGTATTTATTAAATGTAAAAATCAGTACAAACTCAAAAAATCAGTAGATTTTGCGCACTGATATCGGGCTCTTAAAAATCAGTACAATAGAAATTATAAAAATCAGCACATGTACTGATTAAATCAGCGCATCTGGCCACCCTATTCCATGCAAACATTTTAAGGTTTTCCAGCATTGTTTCTAACATATTAAAAAGCATGCAGAAAAAATTCATACAAAAGCGCTATGTCCAATATGCGGAGCTGTTTTTAAAGACGATGCTCTTCCTTTTTTTTGTTAGACTTTTCATAAGTAAAAATATTTTGTGAATATTACTTTCTTCATATGAATTATATCAAATTTTTGTTTAATTCAAGGCCTATCAAGCAGGTTTAGAGCATTTGAGCAAAAACAACATTTGTCTGTATTTTGTTGTTGCTTCTGGTATCGAAGGTGCCAAAAACTGTTCTGATTTTTTTCTTCTACATCAAAGCGTGCCATGCGAAATACGAAAAAGGATAAAAATTTAAATTGAAAAAATGAAAATCGTTGCAACTTTCTTTCTTAGTAAATTGGTTCGCTTCTCGAAGCATTGATCCATCCTGTGCCAGGCCCAGTAATCAGCGGTTGTGCTGCTAAGTTGGGCGAGCTTTCCAAAAGCTGCTATTTAATCGCTGGTTTTGTATGGAAAATGTTTCACATGCAAATAGATTTTAACAATTTAGAATTTTTGTGAGAAGAAATATAAAATATTTTACATTTTCGAGAACAAATAATTTGAAAAAAATCAAATCAGCTGCTATACTGATATTACTTGTTCAATGTGCCTTGGTTTAATTGTATTTTTGGAATAAACAAAGTTCTTTTTCCTTCTGTCAGTAAACTGTTTTTTTTTTTACAAATCGTATAAATAATCAATGGGAAATAAGGCAAAATTTGTTTTATTTCCAATCTTTGTTGGAAATAAAGCAAAGCTCAGATTTTGGTATTATTTCCCATTTAAAAGTGAAATAAAGCAAATTTTGCGTTATTGCCGTTTGTGTTATTTCACCCCCCCGACCTATGGTATGCCCGACCATGCATTAACTGTCACTTGAGATGTTGTTGGCCCAATTTTGACAAGTAACTTTCTTTGCGTTAGACCCTCTTCTGTTTGCCCATCCATCAGCGCCAGGCACTCAAAACTTTAATTCAAGTTGGAAGTAACAATATTTAAATTTAAAACTAATTTAATAATGAAATAAGTAGAATTCAAATCTGAATTGGCAAGGCGAATGCCTAACGCTGACGATATGACATGATAAGATTAGTAGCCTCATGGCTCTTATGCAGTGTTGCCAGAACTTTTTGGATGAACCGGCTAAATTGGCAAATAAAACCGGCTAAACCGGCTAAACTGTTTCAACTAAATTTCACATCTTTTATTTAAATAAATCACGACTAAAAAGACTATTTCTTGGAGAGAAGTTACAAATTCGAGCTGGGAAAAATTTTGCCAGCAAGAATTTGGAATTAGGAAAAAGATATGATTGTGGCACATGGTTGGATTTTTTGTCGACGATAATTTGAATAAACAAGTTCGTTCAATTTAAAAATTTACAAACTGGAGCGATTTTAAAATGAAAAATGTAAGTTAATACTTGTTTACTTAATTAATTTAGTTAATTCCAATGATTTGAAAGGTACTCGGAAAAAAAAATATTTATTACTATTACTATCTAAATTTTGAGTGATAATTCTCGCTGGATTTTCGACGAACAAACCTATTATCTTCCCTACAAGGCCTTTTCAGACTGACCGATTCTCAATACACTAAAATAGTCCAAAACACATAAAAACGCTGTAAAAATTTGCCTTCAATTTTAAGGCAGTAAAACAACGACCTTAAGTTAACATCAACCGAGGCCATATGTTGACAAGGGATGCAAAATCACAGTTACACAAAAGAACTGGTCAGATTTTTCAGAAAACCCTTCAATTCTGATGTAAAATATGATGCTAAAAGACTGCAGATCTCCCATTTAGATGACCGGTCCTATGGCCGGAAGATGTCTCGTAGGATTCCCAGCGAGGTTTGCTTTACATAAAAATTTGTGCTCTTTTATTTTCATTTTGACTCACTTCAGTGTTGGTTCCTTTAACTCAAGATGGCATTCGGTTTTTGGAATTTGAATAAGTTCTCAGCAAAAACGTTTGTTTAAAAAAAGACGTATGTGTTCATAGTTCTTGAAAATATCAATTTTTCCATTACCTTAAACCTTTGGGAGTGGGCATCTTAAGAGTCTTAACAGTGAAACAATTTCTTATTTTCTAAGTTTGCGAATAAAACTTCACACTTAAAATTAAGACATTTATAAGAAACATTTTATGAAGAAAATCCCTTCTTCGTTTAAAATAAAAATAAGCGAAATCGGCCCAATTTCATACAATCCTGCCTGACATGAAAATTTTCTCCACGATAAGGCTAGTAGCCATTTCTAACAGATTTTGGGTCGCTTAGTCAAAAATGGAAACATATATATTTTTGAAATTTAAGAAAACAAGGCAAATAGCAAAATCGGCTAAAAACGGCTAATTTGTTTCTGCAAAGCGGCTAACAAATCGGCTGCCGGCTAAATCGAAATTTCTCCGGCTGTTTGTTATCGCAATCGGCTAAATCTAGCCGGAAAACGGCTAAAATGGCAACACTGCTCTTATGGGCAGTAGCGCCGGCGTTTCCAGACGCGCCGGCGTCGCCGCCGCCGCCGATTATTTTTGAAGTCGACCACGCCGCCGCCGCAAAGCCTCTAGTACACACCTATATTTTAATTAATTAATTAATTTGTACGTATGTACAATACAGTTGGAGTAGCTTTCCTTCAAACTTGCGTGAATGTGCTGGAGGTTAACAAATAGCTGGTTTGGTTTTGAGGAAATATTTTAATAATAAAGTAAGAATTTTTGAAATTTTGAGAGATAACTCAAGCTAAAGGAAGCGCACTTAAGGTGGCAATAGTAGAGGTTGAAAAATATCGACGCTGCTGATGCAGTTTTTGCCTGGGAAGACCCCTAGTCAAATTTTCCGAAGAATAATTTTCTAGAATATATCACTCGTCTAACGACCTTCCAAAGCAAGGGTCAAAGCGACCCTTTCAAGCGGGATCTAATGGGTTAAAATACTCTACGGAAATAATTCCCATGAAATTTTAATTCATATGTGTGAAACTTTAATTTCGCTCAGACATTTATTTTAACCATTTTTCCCACTTTTTTTGAAAACTACCTAGGCCGAGACATGAAAACTTTAGGGTCTTAATTTTATAGAGACTTTTACGTTAGTGGCATGAAAGTTTTGCCTCAAAAGACCCCTATTAAAATCTTCCGAATAATCATTTCTTGAACTAAGGGCCAAAACGACCCTTTTAGGCGGGAGCTAATGGGTTAAAATGTTCTGCGAAAATATTTCCCATTAAATTCTACCATTTTTTCCACTTTTTTTCAAACCACTTCGGCCGAGACATGGAAACTTTAGTAGGCCATAAAAAAAAATACGAGCTAACTTTTGCAAATCCACCGAGCGTTTTACTACTGGATGGGTATACTTTCAGAAAATGTTAGCAAAGGCCGAGCTTGTTTCGGCTGTTGCACAGTGCTATTAATAACACTGGATCACAAAGTTTAGTTTGCTTTTTGTTCTCCAGACGGCACTATCCAATTCCTATGTAGAATTGCTCGGTGATTCCGAAAATCGAGTTAATTTTTTTTCCGTGGATACGTAATGCAATTTACCATTATTCAGCTTAAAACAAAAAGTAGTCCCAGCTAATCACGTATATCTTACGAGCCAACTTAACAATCTAATACGAGATATGGCAGATGAAAGCTAATGAAATTCTCCATAAACCACATATAAATCATATGAGCAGAAAAGCGCGTTACTCAGGTGTACGTGGCGTATGAGTAACTTTCTTTCCTGTACTTTTTTCATAAAAAAAATCTTTGCGCATTTTCATTTGACCACTATTATTTCTTTATTGATCCATCGGTTTTCTTCAGTAGTAACTTGATTTTTTTTTTATGACAGAACAGGCTTTAGCACAGATGCAAATATTGGCACAGAACTTGTTATTTTTCAATTTTTCTTCTGTTAAAGTTTGATTTTTTTTCATTTAAAAAAAAAAAAAAAACTGGAATGATTAATTAATTTGTCAAAAATTATAAGTCCTATCGGAAAGTGATGTATATATGGTATATGGAGAATTTTATTAGCTTTCGTTTGCCGTATTTTATATTAAGATTGTTAATTTGGTTCATAAGGTATACGTGATTAAGTGGAACCAATTTTTGTTTTAAGCTGAATAACGGTAAATTGAAAGTATCTCGGAAACTTATCCATAGAATAAAAACTTAACTAGATTTTCGGAATCAGCGAGCAATTCTATATAGGAATTGGCATCCATTGAACATTTTTGCTGTAAACCAGTTTAATCGCCCAACTCTGGACAAGCTTTTTTGCAGAAAAATTTTTATACAAACAAATAAAAATGTAAAGGTAAAATCTTTTATTAAAAATTTAGATTTTGTTATAAATTATATATGGCCGATAGTATCGATATATCGGTAGTGTTCATTAATGCTATCGGCAAATATCGATAGTCACTACTATCGATAGTTTTCCACCTCTATTATTTTAACTCAAAATAAAATTTGTTAACACAGTTATAACCATTTGTACCATTCTGGCATTGAAATTAACACTCGTTTAAATGCCGATTTGTACGTAAAGCAACAACACAACTCGTATAATTATCCGATTTAATTTCAACCCGTAGAGCGATATACAAGTTGGTGTCAAGTGCTTATTCTTCTTCTTTATTAGCGCTGTAACCGCCTGAGTTCAACAAAGCAGGCCAGTCGATTCTCTTCTGTGCTAACTGACGCCAATTGGAAATGTCAACTGAAGCCAAGTCCTTCTCCACCTGGTCTTTCCAACGCAGAGAAGGCCTTCCTTTTCCTCTGTTGCCAGCATCGCGGCCCGCGTTGAATACTTTCAGAGATGGAGCGTTTCTGTCCATTCGAACGACATGGCCTAGC
Source organism: Rhagoletis zephyria (assembly GCF_001687245.7). Lineage (NCBI taxonomy): Eukaryota > Metazoa > Arthropoda > Insecta > Diptera > Tephritidae > Rhagoletis > Rhagoletis zephyria. The sequence continues at coordinate 101,278 of NW_016158585.1, forward strand.
CAGCTGAGCCGCTGAATTTTAATTCGCTGCACTATGTCTATATCATTGTAAAGCTCATACACCTCATCGTTAAATCGTGGTATTCGCCATCGCCAACGCGTAAAGGTCCGTAAATCTTTCACAGAATCTTTCTCTCGAAAATTCCAAGAGCCGCTTCATCAGATTCTTTTATTGTCCATGCCTCCGCGCCATACACCAGCACAGGCATGATGAGTGACTTATAGAGTGTGATCTTTGTACGACGAGAGAGGACTTTTTGGCAAGAGTGATTCTCCGTTGGATTTCAAGGCTGACTCATTATTGGCCTTAATGCTGGTTCCAAACTAAACAAAGTCGTCTACTTTTTCAAACTTGCAACTGTCAACAGTTACGTGTATGCTAAGAGCATACGTACTTTCTGTTTGTGTGATGGGAGAAGATGCTTCGTTTAGTCCTCGTTCACCACCAGACTCATTAGCTTTGCTTCTCTATCTAATCCGCAGAAGGCAGAATAGACGTAGCCCTTGTTTTTACCGATAATATCGATGTCGTCGGCATTCGCCAGCCATTGTACGCTCTTGTAAAGAACTGTGGCTGAACAGACATCGTGGCATTAAGAAAACTTCTTGTTATGCTGTCGAAAGTGACTTTGAAATCGACAAATAGGTGGTGTGTATCGATCCTATTGTCGTGGGTCTTTTCTAGATTTGCCAGGTCCAAAGCCACACTGATAAGGCCCCATCAGTTCGTTGAGGTGGGCTTCTGTCTGCACACAATAGCCTCGATTAAACCTTTTAACCTATGCTTATAAGGCTGATCCCGCGGTAGTTGGCGCGAATAGCGTGGTCGCCTTTCTTCTGGCTTCATCTGACACCTTGATGCACTTTATCAGCTCGTCGCTGGCAGGCCGTCAGCTCCAGCAGCTTTGTTGTTTTTCTGCCGCATAATCGCTATTCGTACCTCGTCATAGTCATTCTGTGGGACAGCACCACCATCGGCATCGACTGGAGGTTCGGGTTCGTCTTCTCCACTACTTTCAGTGCTGCTGCCATTGATTAGGATGGAAAAGTGTTCCCTCCATAATTTAAGTACGTTCTGGACATCAGTCTCTAGGGTGCCATGGTTTTTCTTACAGGAGTTCTCCCTGGTCTTGAAACCTTCCGTAAGTCGCCTAACTCTCTGATAAAATTTTCGGGCGTTTTTCCTGTCGGCCAGCATCTCAAACTTTTTGCACTCACGTATTTTGGCTTCTCTCTTCTTATTGCGGCAAATACGTCTCGCTTCCTTCTTCAGTTCCCTATAGCGGTCCCACATAGCGCGTTGCATCCGATCGCAGCGTGGCCCTGTAGGCGGCATCTTTTTTCTCTGCAGCTTCCTGACACTCCTCATCGTACCAGTTTTCTTTCTCGCTGAAATCCAACTTATAGATATCGATGGTCCTCTGCAATAACGACACAACTCAAAATTTCATTTATTTTAGTAGAGCCAATTCAATAATATGTCTTGGAGCGTAATTATTCCGGATTATTTGCAGTCATTCTGTAGGGGAAATTTGTAAGCTTTGAAATTACGACTTTTTCTAAAGATTTAGTAAGTTTTGGACTGAAAAACTACGAAATAAGTAACAACTCGTAAATAGTTAAACGAAAAAAAAATTCCATTTGTATTGCTGAACAACGGCATAAAACGAAAAGAAGTAGAGAATTTCATTTACTTGGGAACCAGCATTAACACCAATAATTATGTCACCATAAAAATCCAACGGAGAAACACCCTTGGAAACAAGTGCTACTTTGGACTGGACGATGGAACGATGATTTGTATGAGCTTTACAACGATATGGACATAGTGCAGCGAATTAAAATACAGCGGCTTCCATTCCCACGACAGCCGGTTCTACGTACCGGAATGACTCGTACGGAATGACCAAGGGCTGTTGTTTCGGCGATCTAACCCCTTTTAGGTCGGCGAAATCCATAAAATGTTGTTCGCTTATTGGGCTGCATCTGCTCCGTATTCTTCTGCTCAGGGCTGGCATAGAGTTAAACCCTAGGCCAGAAAAAGGGTAGAAGGGGGAGGCTTCGACAGATTAAGAGAAAATTTTTATTTTAGAGAAACTAGAATAAGAAACAAATATCTAATAAAATAATTCTTGGGGGGGTGGAAATTTTTCAACATATATCGTGTACATAAATTTAAAAATCACCGCAGTTTAAAATTTTTATGGACTTATTCAAAAAAAAAAAATAGCTTTATAAAAGGTTTATAAATTGAAAAATGTATGAAAACGTTCTTTAAACCTACTTTATTTTTTATGAATAAGGCGATTAGAGTTTTGTTAGTTTTTAATTTCTTGAAATTTCCCCTTTTTAATAGCTTGAGTGGAATTCCAAAATTTTCTAACCTTTCAAAACTTTGTGAGTTTGAGAATTTTTAGTAAATCCCAATAATTCAATATAATGATAAATACTAGATTTCTAGAAATTTTGTATTTTTCAAAAATGTTGAGAATTGTAGGAATTCTAACAAATTTTTTCTAAGTAAAAGTGTCGAATATATAAAATTGATCAAACGAAATTAAAAGTTTTCGAATGTTGAAAACATTTTCATATTTTGTCGTTTTTGAAAATTTAAAAAATTTTCGTAATTCTTGAAGATTAAAAAAATTATTGGACGATGATGTTTTCAAAATTTTCCAAAAATTTAAAATTCTCAAACTTTGTTATATCAATACAAAATTTTGAAAAGTCTAGGAAAGAGGAACAATTTTGGAATTTTTCAAAAATGTTAAAATCTTTTAGAATTCTTAGAATTTTCTATTTCTTACACACAAGTACATGAACATAAGAGTTTTTCGACAATTTGTGGTTTCAAATTTTAACATTTTAGGATGAATTTTAGGATAAATAAAATTCTTAAAATTTTGGAAAATATAGAAAATTTCTAAAATCTCAATAATTTTGTACATTTCAAAATATTCTCATTTTACCAAAATTTCTAGAATCTCCCGGATTTCGATAGTTTTTGAAATTTTGGAAATTATCCTAAAAATAAGAAATCTCAAGAAATTTAATAATATTATAAAACTCAAATTTTGGAATTTTCGTTGTTTTCTGAACCTGCGAAAATATTCAAACTTGCTGTGACTTTCAACTGTGGAATTTCCCCTACCTGGGTCTGCCACTGATTGTATTGTGTTATGTTGTGTTGTGATATGTTACGGTATATAATGTTATATTATGTTATGTTGTTCAAGGCATTTCTGCTCAGTTCACTTCAATCAACTCAACTAAACTCAACTCGGTTCAGTTCAGCCCACCTCAACTCCCCTTAGTTTAAAAGGTTGAATTTCAACCGCCGGGTGAACACTAGTATAATACAAAGGAGAGAATTTTCGGAAGGTGGGATTATGTATCAATGATCCCAAGGGCCTTTGCGCTGTATGAGCTTTACAACGATATAGACATGTCGTACGATTGGACAAAAACGCTCCAGCTCTGAAAGTGTTCAATTCGGGTCGTGATGCTGGTAACAGAGGGAGAGGAAGGCTCCCTCCCTTGATATTAATTTTGAGATTTGACGTGCCATCACTTTAATGTAAATATCTGGTCCAAATGGTGAGCTGTGATCGGACTTCTACCACATTGTGGTAGATCTGCCACTTTTTTGAGCATCTACCACACAAGGTCTGAGATCTACCACATATTCGCGTTTTTGAGTAGTTTTATTTTTGCTCGACATAATTTTCTTAATTTTAAGAGCGAAAATTGTCCAACACTAAACACTAACAACAGGCAGCATGGGAGGATAAAATAAACTGTAAAATAGTAGATTTCCTCAATATTCAATTTTTCTACAGGAAACGTGGTTTTATTGTGTTAAATTGCAAAATATATGATTTACAAAAAGAATTAATAGCAAAAATGTTAAAAAAACGGTGATTTTTGTGAAAATATTAGCAAATTTCAGTGTATCTAAAGTTTCTAAAGTATTGTTTACTTTTTCTTGAGAATTGTCAAAATCGGCAAGTCCCAAGTAGCGGTTTCTGGAACGTGCCACATTTTTCGCTACATCGTGATGTGATAAAAAGAAAAGCTGGCAGCACTCCGCAAGGTTGCAGAAATCTTTCAAAATGTGTTCAAAAAATATTTGATATGGAAGGAACTGCTTTACACTGTCAAGGAAAAAATTGCCAAAACTCAACGCAGTTTTTAGAAACTTCATGTTGCACTTTATTATGCTAAAATTATTTTTTTTTTAGATTCTAATTAAAATTTTTGCAATTTAGGTGAAACTTTTTTTTTATAATTTTTGTACAAAGTTTGATCCAAAACCTGAGATCTACACATTTTTTTCCAGATTCTACCACACATTTTTTTTTAAGTCCGATCACTGATGGTGAGACAAATTGTTTTATGGCAATGGTCGACACCATGATTCAATAATAAAAGGTTTTGTAAAAAACTTTCTCTCGCTCTAATTTTATCAATGACACTCCCACCCTACTCCTAAAAACAAAAACAGTGATATTTCTTTTCCAAATTTTTTGCAGGTTTTAAGAAAATTTTTCAATTTTTAGTAGTGAAATTTTTACTTTTTAAATTTGAAGAAATGTTTGTTCTTCATTCCCTGGCGAAAACATGACAAAATGGATGAGAATCATTAGACTACAGAAATTCAATGTAGGCTAAAGAGACGAAATTCTATTAAATGCCAAAATGTATTTGTCGATACTCGTGTAGACCTCTTGACTCTGCCAAGTCCCTGTAAAGTAAAGCGTGCGTTCTGGTAAATGAGTCAACGAAGGTATTTAGGTATTGTCCTCCACAACACAATCCTGGTGTCTCGAATGAGACTTTGACGCAATATAATATTGGCAACCCGCATCCATGGGCCCAATAATAACACACGACAGCTCGGTTTAGGCAATGCCGCGATGTAATTGCAACTTACGGCACTTCTCATTTTACGATGTAGATCACGTTCCCGGTCTCAGTCGTTCAGTAGATGGGTGTTCTTTTTATTCTTCCTGAGTTCATCCGGCACGAATCGCCAATCGCGACTGTGTAAGCCAATGTTTAATATTTTGACGGTGGTATAATCTCCCCAGCACACTAAAAGTGCAACAACAAAGAACTCGAATTACCATATTCGAAGCAATCGAGCCATAACCGCGAAAGAAACGTAAGCTCCAAATGTTTTTATTTGTAGTTTTTTTTTATAAATATTCCATAAGTTTTCCACAAACAAATTGCTTCTTCATATCCATCATCAGGAAAAAAAATACAACAAAAAAAAACTCATAGTGGAGCATTCATTCTCGAGTTATGCGCCGTCTGACGTACGAAAGTTTGGCATACATATACATCGAAATATTTATTTTTAATAGCAATCAGCGGTTATATTCCACCATTCACTATTATCCACACCTTTTTTGGAATTTAGCTATCATTTTAGGAAGTGTGATTGAATTCTTTCCCTTTTCTCCTGCTTCCAAAAACTATCCAAAACTATCCCTGTGGGTGGAAGTGTCAAATTTTAGAAAAAAAACTACTTACAAAACCTTTAATAATTGAATCATGGTCGACACGCCATAGAACAATTGTTCATGATCACTTCACACGTATTCTTGCGCTCTATCGTTTAGTCGTTGGCGAGCAGTGTTGCCATTTTAGCCGTTTCCGGCTAGATTTAGCCGGTTGCGATAGCAAACAGCCGGAGAAATTTCGATTTAGCCGGCAGCCGATTTGTTAGCCGTTTTGCAGAAAAAAGTTAGCCCTTTTTAGCCGATTTTGCTATTTGCCTTCTTTTCTTAAATTTCAAATATGTATATACATATGTTTCCATTTTTGACTAAGAGACCCAAAATCTGTTAGAAATGGCTACTAGCCTTATCGTGGAGAAAATTTTCATGTCAGGCAGGATTTTATGAAATTGGGCCGATTTCGCTTATTTTTATTTTAAACGAAGAAGGGATTTTCTTCATAAAATGTCTTATAAATGTCTTCATTTTAAGTGTGAAGTTTTATTCGCAAACTTAGAAAATAAGAAATTGTTTCACTGTTAAGACACTTAAGATGCGTTTGTGTTTGGATACAGTGCCAACAAACAGAATAAATATTACATGTAGATATTGTCTTCCCAGATAGCGCATATTCAATTCTGCCTAAATTACAAAGCATCATTTTTGCCCACTCCCAAAGGTTTAAGGTAAGGGAAAAATTGATATTTTCAAGCACTATGTACACATATGTATTTTTTTAAACAAACTTTTTTGCTGAGAACTTATTTAAATTCCAAAAACCGAATGCCAACTTGAATTAAAGGAACCAACACTGAAGTGAGTCAAAATGAAAATAAAAGAGCACAAATTTCTATGTAAAGCAAAACTGCCTAGGAATCCTACGAGACGTCTGCCGGTCATATGACCGGTCATCTAAATGGGAGATCTGCAGTCTTTTGGCATCATATTTTACATCAGAAGTGAAGGGATTTATGAAAAATCTGACCAGTTCTTTTGTGTAACTGTGATTTTGCATCCCTTGTCAACATATGGCCTCGGTTGATGTTAACTTAAGGTCGTTGTTTTACTGCCTTAAAATTTAAGGGAAATTTTTACAGCGTTTATTATGTGTATTGGTTTCTATTTGAGTGTATTGAGAATCGGTCAGTCTGAAAAGGCCTTGTAGGGAAGACAATAGGTTTGTTCGTCGAAAATCCAGCGAGAATTATCACTCGAAATATCAGATAGTAAGAAAAAATTCTCCCAACTTCTCTCTCAAGTAGAGAAACTTGCAAATTTCTACACGAACGCAAATTTGCAGGAATTGGCAAGTTTTCCGGGCAGCTAGTGTCCACGGTAGCATTTTTAAACATATGAAATTTGTAGAGAATTTTTAAAATTCTTTCAGAGGGGCAAAAAACAAGATCTATATGTATGTTTTTTGTTAGTCCGACTTTCTTCAACATACGTTTCAATTTCTTTGTCGTAGTAACTGTTTGGTTTCCTATATCGACTCTGGTTGAGATTGTATTGCGATTACGAATACATTTTTTTCAGCCGAGTACTTTTTAAATCATTGGAATTAACTAAATTAATTAAGTTAACAAGTATTAACTTACATTTTTCATTTTAAAATCGCTCCAGTTTGTACATTTTTTAATTTAACGAACTTGTTTATTCAAATTATCGTTGACAAAAAATCCAACCATGTGCCACAATCATATGTTTTTCCTAATTGCAAATTCTTGCTCGCAAAATTTTTTCCGGCTCGAATTTGTAACTTTTCTCCAAGAAATAGACTTTTTACTCGTGATTTAGTTGAAACATTTTAGCCGTTTTTAGCCGGTTTTATTTTAGCCGGTTCATCCAAAAAGTTCTGGCAACACTGTTGGCGAGACAGCAACGAATCAACATCGCGGGTTGCTGTTCTGCTTTGTTTCACGAATGTAAAGATACCTTGCGAAAAATATGTAGGTATGTTTGTAATGCTTGAAAATGCTTTTGGTGGAATGAAACGCCATTTGTGTTGTAAGGCATTTAAACCCGGAAATATGCTATTAAAAGACGTTTTTAATATTTTCATAAGATATGGAAAGTTTCGATTAACTCAAAAGACATACGTGTATGTATTTGTGAGCCTATCGCTCATTTAAGTACTTCAATACTGTCATAACTCAACAAACTTAAAATTCGAGAAAAACGGCTTTAAAGTTTTGGACTAACATATGCTCCCATAGTAAAAAATTAATAGATATTTGTTCTAGTGAGCTACTGGTAAATGGTACACCTATGAAATTTTTACTGAGAATAGAAGAGTTAACGTTTATTCTTGAATTCGATTTTTTTCTTTGGCGTTATGACACTTTTTTAGTAAATCGGCGATACACATACTTATTTACATATATAAAATATTTTATATTTCCTACCGGGCTGCTCATGCGGAGCAATCGTCTTGCGCTCACCAACACAGCCACAGTTTTACTTTTGCCCACCCCTGTTTTATGGCCTCTGGATCTTTANTTTTAGCCGGTTCATCCAAAAAGTTCTGGCAACACTGTTGGCGAGACAGCAACGAATCAACATCGCGGGTTGCTATTCTGCTTTGTTTCACGAATGTAAAGATACCTTGCGAAAAATATGTAGGTATGTTTGTAATGCTTGAAAATGCTTTTGGTGGAATGAAACGCCATTTGTGTTGTAAGGCATTTAAACCCGGAAATATGCTATTAAAAGACGTTTTTAATATTTTCATAAGATATGGAAAGTTTCGATTAACTCAAAAGACATACGTGTATGTATTTGTGAGCCTATCGCTCATTTAAGTACTTCAATACTGTCATAACTCAACAAACTTAAAATTCGAGAAAAACGGCTTTAAAGTTTTGGACTAACATATGCTCCCATAGTAAAAAATTAATAGATATTTGTTCTAGTGAGCTACTGGTAAATGGTACACCTATGAAATTTTTACTCAGAATAGAAGAGTTAACGTTTATTCTTGAATTCGATTTTTTTCTTTGGCGTTATGACACTTTTTTAGTAAATCGGCGATACACATACTTATTTACATATATAAAATATTTTATATTTCCTACCGGGCTGCTCATGCGGAGCAATCGTCTTGCGCTCACCAACACAGCCACAGTTTTACTTTTGCCCACCCCTGTTTTATGGCCTCTGGATCTTTAGAGAAGTAAGTGTAATTTTTGGCTTATAAAGTCAATTTTCCATTATGCAACTATCTGGTAGTTGGATTTCAGAATATGTTTATTAGATTCCAGAATAGCAAATTGGATTTCAGAAATCGTCAAATAGGTTTTCGAAATTATCAAGTACATTTGGAAAGGAGTTTTCGTAATGTAACTGTATTTGTTTATTTTTGTAGGAGGCTTCATTGTTGCCAAGGACAAAAATTTTTACCTACCGAAATTTTCTACCAAAACCTACCAAAAATTTGTTTGAGTTCTTAATTTGTTTTCCAATGTGTAAAGTTTATCAAGAATTTAGATAACATAATAGGTTTGTTCCACATTCTACTCGAAGTCACCTCGAGTTACACATACGCGTTCCACAAGTAAGTTTTAGAGTTTTTTTTATATACGCTGACAGTTTGAACTTTGCTCGAGTTTTTCTACAAGTAGCTTGTGGAACAAACTTATAATAAAACTAAAACATAGCTAGTACAATAAAAACAAATTAACTGCGTATAACAGTTCATTATTCTGTACAGGCTTATAAAATTGTACATACATACACATGTTTCTTTTGACATACATATTATTAGTATTATTATCCCACAACAACCACAGTTCCAAACGTTTGAGAAAAATGTATTTCTCAATTTGATATCAAATCTTTTTCTCAAATGATTCTCAAATTGAAAACGAGGTTTAAATTTTACATTTGAATTTAATTTGAGGTTGATTTGAAGAAAGATGGCAAGTGTCAAACGATATAAAATGCGCAGTTAAATCAAAAATTTTAAAAATAAAATTAAGATCAATTTAAAAAATACAATGAATAGAAACAAATTTTCAAAGAGAAAGCCCACAAATAGTGGATTTGATGTTTGCGCCGATTGAAGAAGCTGCAGCCATTCAAGACGAATTTATTATAAATTACTTTATCCTAATTGTTTCTTTTGTTATGTACATACATATGTACATCGCGAAGAAAAAATAAATATGAAATATACATTTCCTATAATAAATTTTATTTCCACATTTGAAGTACAATTGATAAATAACCTTTGAAATTGATTTGAGAGTTAACCATATTCTCAAATGGAGATCAAACTCCCCTTTTTATTGAGAAAGCTGTAATTTTCAAATCAATATCAAATCAGTTTCAAACTTTTGACATTTGAGAAATGCTTTGATTTCAAATCCTTCTCAAATGTATATCAAACCTAATTGCTTGCTGGGATTATTATTACGGCAAAAATACTCCCGTTGCGACCTACGAAGATCTATTGTGCTAAACCCTAATTATAATCACTCAAACCTTAGGCAATTTAAACAGTTAAGCACTTTGGGCGGTGCCATGTTCGAAATTTTAAATGAAGAAGGCAATGGTTCTCCAACGTGTATCAGTCTGCTATTCGTGATTAGGGACGTTCCGATACCATCAAAGTATCGATACCTACTCAAATGAGTTTACTCAAATCGCTATTTCGATACTACTTATATGAGTGAACCGAATGTATCGATACCTACTTATATCGATAACTTTTCATCCTTTTATATGCAACAAAGCGAAAGTAATTTTCAGGCGTTATCTGTGACATATCTTTTGCGACACCTGAGTGGTAGATCGATCTATCTCGGCAGCCAGTTTGAAAACGCCTAATCTGAGAAAACTTTTCAAAAGCACCCTATTCCAGAATTTGATTGAAAAGCGCCTTATATCAGAAAACTTTTCAAGACCACCCTCTTTCAGAATTCGGTACAAAAACGCCCTATCTCAGCTGCCGATTCAAAGCGCCCTATCTCAAATATTTTCAATATGTTTTCAGTTGAGGTATCGATATATTTATTTGATCATTAGTAAGATTAGAAGTAATACGATTACTTAGACACAAAATTAAACCTTTGAAAGGTTCCCACAAAACGTTACGGCTACAAAACATTGCTTGAACTTTGTAAAAATATATCCCCGCTTTAGATTTTTGCGGTGCCATTGCTTAGAGCAATTATCTTTCATAAAAGCGAAGCAATTATTTTCCATAGAAAAAATATGATCGAAAGATATGGCACTTCCTCAAATCGATTCGATACAAGTACTTTTATTTCGATACTAAGTAGGTATCGATAAAACGATTCAAGTAAAAAAAGTAGTTGGTATTGAAACAAAAGTATCGAGTACATACTCTTATTTACTTATATCGGAACATCGCTATTCGTGATACGTGGGCATTCACATACAATATGCTTTGGGATTTCCTCCACCAGCCCACAAAACCTGGAGTCCGTCTCCAGAGAAGACAAGTGGGCAGCAATCCGAGATTCTTCCCCGATCCTAAGTAGTTCTGCAGTATATCCGCCTTCAAACTCTTCATGTCCCGGAACACACCACAGCATTACGCTTTAACACTGCCTGACCTTCCGACATAATATTTATTCTGACCCCATTTTTCCTTCTACGAAGACATTCGTGAAACATGGGTATGTGAACATTTGCAGACTTTTCTGGAATCTTGGTCCAAGTACGACTGCCCCAGTCAGGGGCGCACCCAGGAATATATTTTAGGGGGGGTTTAGATATATCACCGGAAAATACTGAACATTTTCTTCAGATAATACGCTCTTTAAAATATATTTAAGCAAGTTTTATGTACAGTCTGTAATAAATAAATAAACGTTTTAAAATTCATAAACTGCGCTTTATTTACATAAGATTAGCAGAACTCAAACGTTTTTAACCGACTTCAATAAAAGGGGAGCTTATCAATTCGCCGGAATACATAACTTTGGACCTCGTGAACCGATTTCAATAATCCTTTTTTTATTGGAAAGATGGTACCTCAAGGTTCGTCCCGTAATTTGTGTTAGAGATCCGATGATTGGATCATGAAGAAATTAACGGTACCCCTAAATTTGAATATAAGAATTGAAGTCGGTTGAGTTCTTTCCTTAAAAACTACTTGTTTAATAAAAAGTTCTAGAAACTCAAGATGCGCTCAACTTTCAAAAGTACCTAATAAAAAATATTCAAAAAGACTCAGTTAATATAAATTTATTGATTCCATCAATTTTTGCACTTTTATGTTCCTTTTTTCGATTTCTGGTTTCTGGCTTTCGATAGAGATGGTGATTTTTCACGATTTCTATTTTTTTTTTAATATTTCGAATACCGAAAAAATTAACTGAACTCTCAAGAAAAATGAAAAATTCATATAAAACGACGGACGAGAAATGGAAAAGAGATTTTCTTCTACCAAAATTTCTTAAATCAGTTTGCAGCTCTCAAGAAAAAAATGCTCGTATATTCATTTCCTCATGAAAATTTCCAGCAAAAGCAACGCGCTTTTTCAAGCAGCAGAAATTATAATAAATATTTCTTATAATTTCCTTGAGAGCTGGATTCTTAGCTTTAAGATACAGTTTGTATTTGAGGTTATTAGCTTTAGGGGGGGTTTGAACCCCAAAACCCACCCCTTGTGTGCGCTAATGGCCCCAGTACTGTCGTCGTCCATCTTCGATCCGTCTGTATGTATAACTTACTTGGGACCCTATGATTGAGTTATTAACGTTTCACAGCAGTAACTTTCAGGAATTGTGCCCTTGTAGGGTTTGTAGAAGGAGAACTCGGGATCATCCAGGAATGGCTTGAGAACCTCCAAATGACCCCGAAGATCTCCACTTTTTATGTTGATCGTATTGGGAAGCCGTAGGGAGCACAGTATGGAAATTTAACTTTATTCGTGACAAATTCTATCATCTCCAAAACGAGAGCAGCTAGCGAAAAAAATTCAATAGTGTTTTAAAGCTTTTGATCAAAAATAGTTTTGTTGAAAAAAAAAAATTACCTTGACCTTTCAATGACCTTCAAAATTAAGGGATTTTCAATTTTTTTCCTTTTTGACCTGAACACAGTATGCAGTGAACTTTTTAAAAAGTTCTAAACACATAGTTTTGCTGTTCTTACGTTCAGAAATCCATTTCTGTGGTCGAAGGAACCGAAAAGCGCATCAAAAACCAATTTTTAAGAGTTTGGCCCTAAAAAATATAAAAAATTAAAAATTTTAGTTTTGGAGGCAATTTTAAAGGTCAAATTTAATAAAAAATTACCTTAACTTTCAAAAGCAAAAATTTATATCTTTTGACTTTTTTACCTAAAAACAGCATGAGTTAAAAAAAAATTTAAATGAGTTTTTCGGTTCCCGCAAGCATGGAAAGGAGGAATGCCTGTTATGACACTAAGGGTATCCATTGAACAGGTGCGCATACAAATAAATTAAAAAGTACAGGTCATCGACACCTGAGTGGAAGATCGACCTATCTCGGCAGCCAGTTCTCAGATAGGGCGTTCTTGAAAAGTTTTCGAACTGGTTGACGAGATACGTCAATCTTCCACTCAGCTGTCGATATTGTACATTTAATTTAATAAAACTACATCTCTTGATAAAAATTAGATTTTTCTTATGAACTAAAAATGGCCAATAGTATCGATTAGCGATAGTGTTCATCGATACTATCGGCAAATATCCATAGTCAATACTGTCGATAGTTTTCCGCCTCCATTCAGCTATGCGCAGAAAATCTGAAAATCGCTGAAGCACTGTAATCCGATTTGTGGGTAGATTCTATAGCGAGTTCATGACAATTTTCTGGTCGTTTCGCAGTTTTGTGACGTGTATTACGGGTTTGAATGTTGACAAGTTGCGACTGCGATTCGAAAATTGTCGCTAACTGGTGACAGAGTCTCCTCTATGTTTAATTCGCGATTTTATATGGCGGATATGGCTTTATTTCCGCTGCTGGACCTTTTTGAAGATCTCCTTTATTTATTTACCTTCTACCCTTTAGTTGAAGTTGTACTCGATATCTTGACAGGTTGGTAACGTGATTTTTAATATTGAGCGGAAAATTTTATTTTTCATCAGTTGGGGTATCAACTGTAGTTTAAAATAAACCTTTGTTAAAAAAACATCATCGTGTGACAATGAGACTAGCAACGAAGTTGCAGGTATGTTCAAGCAAATGTGTATATGTATTTTCTCATACTTTGAAGCTTATACTAGGAAGGCGAACAAATTACGCAGGATTAATAAGGTAATTCCTCATTAATTCCCACAAAATTTCCCTCATTAGGGTTCATTGAACACCCATCGTATTTCACATCAACGGTTTCAGGAAATACGGCCTTTCCCAACGTGGTCGCTTGTGCTGATCCAATTGACGTTAAATTGTTGCTCCACTTTGTAAAGGAAATGTATTTTTAATGCTTGGTTGTACAAGTTGCGCAATGGTTTCAATGATGAAGTGCACTGGAGACCGGTTTCTCAGCGGTCTGCCAACAGGTTGAACCGCTAGCGGCAGGCAGTCATGTCAGCGACATACTCTATTTTTTCAAAGCTATGCATATACATACATACATACTTATGTACTTGTCATGCGGAATTGTAAGTAAACAACAAACACTAAACCATACCAAACCTAAATAATACATAATTCAACAAAATATTTACTCCAAACTAAAACTGAAATATGTAACTTGGACTGAACTCAGATGAACTACGCTGATTGTAATTTCAAAGCGATAATACGTATGTATATGTATGTATGTATAAACATAGCTAATATAACAAAAAACCACTACATCCGCGTATACGCACTATACTAAACTTTCAGTAAAAAAAAAATCTGAATTAATGCCTTGAACTGAATGAGACATTGATTGCAAGAGCAGAGCATTTGAAAGCCCGTCCATCGCTAATGGATGCTAATACATCCATGCTCCGATGCTGTTGATTCCTAGAAAAGCGTAATGAAAATAGCGAAAAATAAGCAACAGAAAAAATCATTTTAGCAGATGAGGAAACCAATTCGTTTAAATAGAGCCAAACAACTTTTTAATGAACCTGTTACCGTCACCTCCGTTTTCCGCGTCGAACTTCGCCATTGAAGTTGCAGCTAACTTTAACGGCTGCGTGTTAGCTGTGGGCGACTTGCAACTTGTAAGTAAGTGGCGCGAAAGTGGAAAAGTTTTCGCCACCACTGCGAGCAATTGACTTTGACTACTGCAATTGCCTTCCGTCCCAACAACACTAGTGCATCGCAGTCTTATTCGTTTTATTCTTATTGTTGTTGTTATATTGACGCGATGGCATGATGGTTCGATTATTAGACTGCACAAGTTATTGTATCAAATTGCTGCGCTGAAAAATAAGTTCGCTAATTTGGAATACAGTTACTTAAAGTAACCGAAACGGTCCGGAAGTGCAAATGCAATTTTCATGTTTAACTGCGAAACATCCAAACGGTAGACGACTAGTTAGCGCCAACCGTGTGGTCAATAGCAAGTGTACAATTTTATGCACAAAGTTATTGTCTTATACTAGGTTCACATATAAGTAGATTATCCTCATTTTCGAGCTTAACACCCTAATCTGTAATTATAACAAGAGATAGGCATATAAAATTCGCCCCTTGTTAATCTGTAATTATAAAATAATCTCAGATTAAACCGATAACTTTTCGGTGTCCATCCTAGTTTTATCGATTGTTTTTGCAAAAAAAGAGAAAATGCCAAATGTAAAAGTAAACAAAAATGTACGCTAGCAAGGAAAAGAGGTTTGTAAAGGTATTTTTAATAAAATGTTAAGTTAAAATATATTTATATTGCTTATTATAGCATAAAAACGTGATCACGGTGGCGCAGAGAAGAAACATAACTTTTCCTTGAGATGTGAGAATAACAAGCACAACTAATTTGACGGCTAATAATCTGAGATTTGGATGTGTAAACGGGGTGATTAAAAAACGAGCTTTGATTGGGGTAATATTGATACATTACATTGTACATTAGGGTCACCCCAAAAAACACAGGAAAATCAACATTTTGGAATGTTCCTGCGGCACCGCTGAAAATTATATAAAAAGGGGAAAACCCGCTTTTTTATCGATTAATATTTAATAGTGCAGCCCGAGCTTTACAGTTTTTCATTTATAAAATCGTTATATTTATATATTAAGAAATCTTAACTTTAAAATTTTATTACTATTTTTTCAGAACAGATAATAGCCGCATAACGCATGTGAATTTTAAATCTTAATGATGAAAATAAATCATCGATATTATTTAGTTCTGGTCCCTAAAAAAATTGCGGACCACCCTAATGCACATATGTATATATTTGTGTACATAGATACTAACCATATATGCAGACTCAATGGTGCGAATAACCAGGAATATTTGATACTAAATTGAACTCTCCTATGCCGTACGACAACTTCATCAGCAACGTTGTAATGTACTTAAATGTAATTGTTTTTGTTTGAATAGTTTAAATGGCATCTAATTTGCAGGACTTTCGACAAGGCTACAAGGTAGTTCAATTTGTTGCGAAAACCGCGAACATGTATNCATGCCGTACGACAACTTCATCAGCAACGTTGTAATGTACTTAAATGTAATTGTTTTTGTTTGAATAGTTTAAATGGCATCTAATTTGCAGGCAGACAAGGCTACAAGGTAGTTCAATTTGTTGCGAAAACCGCGAACATGTATTCCATTTCACATAATACATATGTGCGTACGAACAGTTCTACTTAGAAAAATAGCAGCGTGAATTAAAATTATTTCAATTTTTGAAATGTTTAAAAGAGAACAAATGAGAACAAAAGGTTCTGGAACGTTTCTGTACAGAACAAAATGCGAACAAAACTCTCGGGAACGTACTCAATAAGAACATAAAAAGAACGAAATATTCGGGAAAACAAATTGAGAACGAAAGTATCAAGAACCTTTTCAAGGAGAATCAAATAAGAACAAAAGTCTGGTCAAAAGTGCTGTAAAACCATCGATGGTTTTCGATAGTTTTAAAGACAACCATCGATAATATCGATAGAATAATATGGTGGCCCGTTAACTGGAAAAGGGCTGCACAAATATTATTTTATTTACACATATCATATTTAATAGATTTAAAAGCTAAAAAATACAACTTTTCTTTTATTTTTAAACGAATAGTTCATTTCCACCTTAACCGCAGTTTAGTGCATTGAAAAAGNCGTTTCCAAAGAAAACAAATTGAGAACGAAAGTATCAAGAACCTTTTCAAGGAGAATCAAATAAGAACAAAAGTCTGGTCAAAAGTGCTGTAAAACCATCGATGGTTTTCGATAGTTTTAAAGACAACCATCGATAATATCGATAGAATAATATGGTGGCCCGTTAACTGGAAAAGGGCTGCACAAATATTATTTTATTTACACATATCATATTTAATAGATTTAAAAGCTAAAAAATACAACTTTTCTTTTATTTTTAAACGAATAGTTCATTTCCACCTTAACCGCAGTTTAGTGCATTGAAAAAGGGAGATTGCAACTTCATGCTAAGTATAAGCAAACAAAAGTAAAAAAGCAAAAAGTAAGAAATAAACCCTGCCGATCACCACATGTTAAAATTCTTGCAACTTACCTGACCTGCAGTTAAGCTTTTGGTGGAAATGGGCTATATGTAAGTATTAGGTTAGGTTAGGTTAGGTTGAAGNCTTAACTGCAGTTAAGCTTTTAGTGGAAATGGGCTATATGTAAGTATTAGGTTAGGTTAGGTTAGGTTGAAGTGGCTGCCAGTGACCCCACTAGCACACATAGGCCCTTGAAAGTATTAGAAAATACAGAATAAAACAAAGTTTAAGTAAGAAAGTTCAAAACAAAACAGTGTATTGGTTTATTTTTCTTAAACTAATAAAAAAAGTTTCGCGACAACAATTTGCTCCCATCGATTGTTTTGCAGCACTACTGGGGAACGTTCTGCTAGAGAACAAAACGAGTATAAAAGTTTTGAGAACTTAACGTTAAAAATTAGAAGGGTGTATGCGGAAGTCTGGATCATTTGAACTTCCAGATCGTTTATTATTAGGGTGAACTGTCCATTTATGAAACAATCTTTAATTTTCGGCAAAAGAAAAGTTTCTGTCCTAAGTCTTTCTTTGACTTAATTTGCATAGTTATCTTTGAGTTCTTTTTTGATTAACTTTTATATTCAAACATTTCAAAATAATGAACGCTATGCGAAAAAATTTGTTCTCGCTTCCATTCTTCGCGGATAGTTCAGACAAGATTTGTTCCCTGCCGGAAAGTTACTGAGACTTTTGTTTCCAAATTATTCTTCGAGAGAAATTTCCTTAGACTTTTGTCCCGTTTAATTATTTTCCAAAACGTTCCCGAGACTTTTGTTCCTTTAGAAATGTTCCNCATTTTCGGCAAAAGAAAAGTTTCTGTCCTAAGTCTTTCGTTGACTTAATTTGCATAGTTATCTTTCAGTTCTTTTTTGATTAACTTTTATATTCAAACATTTCAAAATAATGAACGCTATGCGAAAAATTTTGTTCTCGCTTCCATTCTTCGCGGATAGTTCAGACAAGATTTGTTCCCTGCCAGAAAGTTACTGAGACTTTTGTTTCCAAATTATTCTTCGAGAGAAATTTCCTTAGACTTTTGTCCCGTTGAATTATTTTCCAAAACGTTCCCGAGACTTTTGTTCCTTTAGAAATGTTCCCGAAAGCATCTTTCGTAATTTATTCTCTTTGGGAACGTCCCACAGGATTTTGTTCTTATATAATTCCCATTGAGAACGTTCTCGACTGTTTTGTTCTCATTTTGGTTTTGGTTTTGAAGCGTTCTTGGGAATAAAACTACGAGAACGACATTTAGTTTCGATCATAACTTTTGTTGTCGGTCCCTGCTAATTTATACAAAGTTTTTAAACATGATGGAATTTAAATGGCATCCACACTGAGTCACACATAGGCGGCATCTTAGCACAATAAATTTGCAAAGAAGGAACACGGTTTTGGTGATCGGTGAGAGCAAGACGTCTGCAAGGTAATCCAAGTTTTAATTAACTATTGAGTCATGCAACATCACACTGCTCTTTCGAAGCATTTTCGGACGCTTTTGCGACGCTTGCCAACACCAACACACAAAATTAACCTTTGGTATGACACTTAAACTTGATTATATTTAAAAATATATGTATGTATATTAGGAATGTTAATCCCATGATCCCGGCCTTTTTAGAGTCCCAAAAATCACAAGATTCTTGGCAAATAATCCCGAGATTTTCGGGATTTGTAATTTGCACTGATGGCGATAATAGAAACTGCTTCTCTTGAGGTGATAAAATTTTCTTTTTGATTTACAAACAGCAAAAATCACTTAATTTTCATAATTACAAAGTTAAAAATGAACAAAGTGCAATCAAACTATGAACNGAGTGATAAAATTTTCTTTTTGATTTACAAACAGCAAACATCACTTAATTCTAAAGTTTCATAATTACAAAGTTAAAAATGAACAAAGTGCAATCAAACTATGAACCCTACAAGGACTTATATAAACTCGATAACAACCTCGCATTTCATCCTTCTAACTTTATCAGCTTAAAAAATTGCCTATACGCCCTTTTGAAACCACAAAATTTTAATTTTTTGAAATTCTAAAGAAATTTCATTTGGCTTTTGGTAAGCATATTCTAAATTGCATTGAATTTTTTAAATAATTTTTGGAATTAATCATATCTTTNGTCCTTCTAACTTTATCAGCTTAAAAAATTGCCTATACGTCCTTTTGAAACCACAAAATTTTAATTTTTTGAAATTCTAAAGAAATTTCATTTGGCTTTTGGTAAGCATATTCTAAATTGCATTGAATTTTTTTAATAATTTTTGGAATTAATCATATCTTTGAAATTACAAAGTCCTTTAAAATAAATCCTGACGTCCGAGAGAACAAATAAAAACGCCACTTCAAATAAAAAAGTAGGGTTCAACCCTATTTATTTATTATTTATTTTACGGTAGGACAGCTTCTCAAACAATATAGAAGCAATTTTCGCGATTTAAGTTGTTGAAAAGTAATGAATATCTAAATTCCGGGACTAATTCCGAGATTTCAGGATTGTGATAACAACATACCGAAAATCCCGTTGGAAATATTTTCGTAGTTTATTAATTTATACATGTAGATATTTGCTTCTCCAATTCACAAAAAATATCAGCAGCAATTAATTTCATTTAAAGAAATGCAGAATACTAATATTGACAGTTGTAATCATTAGTCCGCTTAAGACCAAGTTTTTGCTGCCGATTTTAAAACGCAGTAATAGTGACGCGGATACTGAACTCAGCGTCAATCAACGGCTAGTAGACGCAATAAGTATGGAACTGAAATCATCTATATCTTTTATTAATCTCGATGAAACCTAAAAAAAAACTGACTTCGGGGTTTTTGGATTTATTTGCACCCCTATATAGGGTATTCGCTGGTTTAAATCTCGTCGAGTGATAGTTTTTATAAAGGGTTACTTTTTGAAATTTCATTATACCTACATATCTATTTAAATCAGTGCCAGGCAAAATATACACCCACACTTAGCAAACTTAACACACATAGCCTGGCGAGGCTACTGGCTACCTGACACTGATTTAAATAACATACGCCATGGTTGCTTATTATTCTCAACGCAACTGTATGTACATATGTACATCCGTGCGTGCATTCAATGCATTTGTGTGATAGTCTGTTTCCCGACTATCGCGCTGAATAATTGAGGCTACATTGATTCACATAGCGAAATGATAATTATTAAAATCGCTTTGTTCGACTTATTAAACATTTATTGCGCCACATTTTCAGCTAAGTAGATGTCGAACTTTTACTTGACCGATGAAGAAATTTCAAAGTAATTACACTAATTTTTTCTAAGAATAGCAATGACAGCTCTCACGCCGGCACATTCCCATCCAATGATTAAGCTTTTCACAATATTCCTGGCAACGAGGATAGTGTGGGTGATAACGCGATAGTTCCCTGCAAAGACCCCGATCCATGGCGATAGCACGTGACTTCACTGAAGCAATCCCCAAGGGCTGGGTTTGATCCTGCTCATCTGATCTGTCATCTCGACTTCTGGAGGTGTGAGTTATAGCAGAGGTGTATACCGACAAGGCCAGCAGAAGCAAAATACTTTTTAAATATCTCATATTTATTTCTTTTAGCTAATCAATTTTGAAGAGCAGCCAGCGCTCAAACGCGTCTGTCAGATTTTTAATTTATACTGAGCGTCTTCTAACGATTCGCCTATTGTTCGCTTAAAAAATACCAAATTAATTTATTAACACATACACTAGACCTTAAATAGAAGTATGCAGTCAACACACATCAGTGGTCATAAGCAATAACCGCCTAAGTCGAAAAGTCTGAATTCGGGAAAAAACGTTTTAAACATTTGGATCGTAATGTCATCCTTATGGGGAAACCAAAATATAACATAACATTTTAAATAGCTTAGTTGGCA
>NW_016158586.1:0-1003 GCF_001687245.7 Rhagoletis zephyria
TAAAGCAAATATAATTTCACGCAATTTGCAAGAAACAAAAACACAAACACCGCCACAAAATCTTAACATTTTTTTTTCTGATTTTCTGTGGCACAAAGTACAATTTTTTCTCGTTTGACACATATTTTTCAAATTCTTTGCGAACGTTATCTGGCTGGTACTCAGTCAAATTCCATTAATTCTTCTCTCAATTTTTATACTTTTGGCCTTCCACGAGAGTTAAAATGTCACTTGGGCACAGTCCACCAAAAATGTCTGAAATCGAGACAAGGTCAAAAAATGCTTCGCAAGAAGCCACCGGTGGTAAGAGGGAACACTCACCGCGCCCGAAATCTAAAACTTTTGACCCATCCGCTCAAAAGTTTATAGCGTAAAGTGACAGTACCATGAGATACTGTGCAAAATTCAGTGATGCACCAATCCAAGACAACACTGAATCATATCTTATGATAAAAGACAAATCACTAGATGATTGTTGGGCACGGCTTCAGTCCGCCTATGATTTGGTTTTTTCAAAGCCAGATGACAGCCTACCCGAAAACTTTAAGAATTCGGTAGAATTATATGAGGTGACCAAAGCTAAAATTGCCGATCAACTGTCCTTGATTAGAGCAATCGCCGCACCGAGTCCTCCACCCCGCGTGGAACACACCTCGGCAGAGGCAAACGTTTTCCTACAAGTCCCACCTTGTGACACGGAGACATTTTACGGCGGTTACGAAGACATGTTCACAGCGGTGTACATCAACCACCCGAAGCTCTCCCGTGCACAAAAATTGTATCACCTCCGATACAAAACCCAAGGAAAAGCCGGCTCCATCGTCAAGCAATATCCGCTCAGCGATGATAACTTCGAGCTGGCCTGGGAAGCTTTACGGTCACGATACGAAAACAAACGTATCCTGGTTGACAACCAAATTAAAATTTTGATGACTTTGCCGACTATTCAATCCGAGAATAGCGAGCAACTTCAAAGGCTGCAAACATCAATTAACAACTGTCT
>NW_016158586.1:3428-36486 GCF_001687245.7 Rhagoletis zephyria
CAAATTCGTTAAGAGAGGAATAGCGGTCCGAGATCGGCGCAACCTTTGTATTCTCTCAATCGTGGTACAAGTGGATATAATAATACGTAAAGAGCCGCTCACCGCTGAGGAGAGTTCTTGGAACCGAACGTATTTAAGTCGGAGAGCTGGCTTTGATTTGAAGTCTCTTAGCTTGGTGAGTGCAGCCGAGAAAAGCGAGGTGGAGAGATATGAAATAAGTTAGAGTGCGTTTGGTAAGAGAATTTGTTTAGCCAAGTTCAGCTTATGCGACCAACGGCAAAAATTGGTAAACGGAGGAAAGTATGTATTTCATTGTGCTCACGATTGAGAGAATACAAAGGTTGCGCCGATCTCGGACCGCTATTCCTCTCTTAACGAATTTGACAGAATCGTGGTTTGCATGACGTCACACTTGTGCAACTTGTTTACGTTTTCCTTGCAACATTTTTTCTTCTTCTTCCATTCTTGCTCACGTTTTGGCATTTCTCTCTCGCAATTGCACCAGTGTGACGTCACACAAAAGTTATTCTCAAAAATCCTCTCTGATCGGCGCAATCTCGTATTCTATCATTCTTGCACTTGTGCATTACCGCACACAAACATACATACACTATGATCAAAACAAATTCTCTGTTGTTTTCGTTTCTTAACTCACGACTTAGCTGTTCTATAGAAATGCATCATTTTAAGGCACTAAAAACTTGGAAAAAGGCAAAATGAGCTTTGAAAAAGGCAAACAAATTTTTTATTTTGTTATGTATTTCTTTTATGTACAATGTGCATGTCAAATTAAAGATATTAAAAAATATATACAGTGGTCAAAAAATTATAGCCGAACCACTTTTTGCCAAGTTTTAACGTATCATTTTCGTTGTTATTTAATTTTGGTATTTTTGTTTTTTATAAAAATATAGTTCATTCTTTAACAAAACCCGTGTAACTCCAAGTGTCCAAATTTGTGCAATATTAAAAAAAATCAACAAACTTTCGTACAAATTTCGAGCCTTTTTATAAATTTAAAAAATCAATCGTAGTTGTAGCCATTTAAAACTTGTACTTTATTCTACTGGGATTCAATGGACTACAAAACTGCATACTGAGAATCTAATTAAAAAACTCGAAATTTTTTCGAAAATTTGTTGAACTTTTTTTTAATTGCATACATTTTTAAGGTAGTGGCACTCGATTGGTAAATTTGTACATATTGGTACATTTTTATATTGGGCTATGGGTACAAAATAAAAAAAGGGAATTTTTTTTTTTTTTTGTGGTCAAAAGATTGGTACAAAACAGCGATGTTCTAGTGAAAAATTTCAACAAATTAATTTTCGTGATTGGGATAAAGAAAAATATTTGGGATACGATTTGCAACAATTTTGTCAAATACCCAATCGTGTGACACTGTGTTAAAGAATGAACTATAAAAAAACTAGCCAAAATTATATAACAACAAAAATAATATTTTAAAACTTGTGAATATTTGGTGCGGCTATAATTTTTTCGACTACTGTACATTAGACCGCATCACCAAAAAGAGTTGCGGTTTTTCCGTGGATTACCAATCCTAGTATATTTTAAGACTTCTACCAAGATATTTGGGAAAAATATTAAGATTTACGTGAACAGGTTTAAGGATTGTTGGGAAAAAATCCCCTCAGATGACAAAACAGTTTAAGCTCAAAAATCTACATAATAATATTAAAACATTGTATCAACGGAATCATAAAATTGAGATTTTTGATGGTGTTTTTTAACTTTTTTCCAAAGATTTTTGTAAGAAAAACTTGAATAACTGCTCCAAAACTTGAGGTATCAGTGGAAACTATGTGGAACTATGAGGTGTCAGTCGAAAGGTATTTTCTCACCCTTTTTATTTCTTTGCAAAAAACTCATTAACGTCCCAATTTTTTCTTTATTCAATACCAACACATCTTAATTCAACATGGAATGACACTCGTTTATCTAATTATGCTCTTTCATACATTGAATGAGCTTATTCGTCAATTTACCAATGGTACCTCGTAAATCTAAATTGGTAAGGTTTTGGCTGAGTTATTCAAGTTTTTCTTAAACCAGTCTTTGAAAAAAGTGCAAAAACAGCATCAAAAATTTTTTTATTTATTTATTTTTATGCAAACTTTTCAAGCTTAAACTGTTCAGTCAACTGAGGCAATTTTTTAAAAAAATATTAAAAAAACTGTTTTTATTAATAAAAAAAATCAATTTTTGGAGGTATTTTCAAATCGGTCCAGCTCATGCAAATCTTAATATTTTTGCGAGATATTTTGTAGGAAGTCCTAAAATATAATATATTTTATAATTCCAGTTGAAAAACAGTACCGCTTTTTTTGTATGGGGAGTGATGCAGTCTACTGTACACAAGTTGACTATGATTACTCGGCCGTCTATCATAGTATCACAATGCCACTAAGTGCATTTTAAAAATTTCAGGCAATAGTCTCATGCGATTATATTTTTTGTTGTTTGTGTGAAATATTTTATTTTTATCAGTATTTTTATTTTAATCGAAATATGCTGAAATAAAAATGAAAAAAAAAAATTTGCCAGAATTCCCCCCCTCCCTCCCCCCCGAAAAAAAATCCTGGCTACGGCCCTGCATCCGCTCAAAGGTTTGTAGCGGAAAGTGACAGTATCATGAGATACTGTGCAAAATTCAGTAATGCAGCAATCCAAGACCACACTGAATCATATCTTATGATAAAAGACAAATCACTAGATGATTGTTGGGCACGGCTTCAGTCCGCCTATGATTTGGTTTTTCAAAGCCAGATGACAGCCTACCCGAAAACTTTAAGAATTCGGTAGAAGGCAAGTACTTCACTTGCCTTGAATTATATGAGGTGACCAAAGCTAAAATTGCCGATCAACTGTCTTTGATTAGAGCAATCGCCGCACCGAGTCCTCCACCCCGCGTGGAACACACCTCGGCAGAGGCAAACGCTTTCCTACAAGTCCCACCTTGTGACANTCCACCCCGCGTGGAACACTCCTCGGCAGAGGCAAACGCTTTCCTACAAGTCCCACCTTGTGACACGGAGACATTTTACGGCGGTTACGAAGAATGGCCCGCTTTTCGTGACATGTTCACAGCGGTGTACATCAACCACCCGAAGCTCTCCCGTGCTCAAAAATTGTATCACCTCCGATACAAAACCCAAGGAAAAACCGGCTCCATCGTCAAGCAATATCCGCTCAGCGATGATAACTTCGAGCTGGCCTGGGAAGCTTTACGGTCACGATACGAAAACAAACGTATCCTGGTTGACAACCAAATTAAAATTTTGATGACTTTGCCGACTATTCAATCCGAGAATAGCGAGCAACTTCAAAGGCTGCAAACATCAATTAACAACTGTCTCCCAAGACGTCCAGACAGACAGTTGGGATCCCATATTCATACTTCAAGATACGAAGTAGTCGAAAGACTTAACCGGCTTCATCCAAGCCAAAATAAACAAAAACCAGTCGCTCATCAAAATGCTGCGCAAAACAGGTCCTTTAACAGGACGCAAACCTTTGTGGCCGAACCTAAGAGAGAAACAACTTGCTCTTACTGCAAGTCCCCTCATCCCATTAGAGTCTGCCCACAATTTAAGCGAATTTCGGTACCAAACCGAGTAAAATGCGCAAACCAAACCAAGCTGTGCAAAAACTGCCTTGGTAATACCCATAGCACTAATGAGTGTCCGAGCAAGTGGTCATGTACACATTGCCAACAACGGCATCACTCCCTGCTGCACATGAATCCCAAACAACCATCTCGACACTCCACTGCGCGAGCGCATGAAACCGCCGCACAACACACTACTGCCCAGTCGACACCTCCCGCTCGACAAGCGCAGTCAAGTTCCAATTCCAGCGAGCAACCGTGCTGTTCCAAACAAGCACAAATATAATCATTGCATACCGACAATGATAGCAAAATTCTCCTTCCAACTGCCATGGTCGCGGTTGAACGCGAAGGGGAATTGTTTCTACTAAGAGCCTTGATTGATCAAGGCTCACAGAGAACTTTCATTTCCTCGAAAGTTCAGAAACGGTTGAAACTACCATTCGAACATTCCAAGTTCCAAATTTCCGGCATGGGTGGACACGTAGTACAAAGCTCCTCAAAGCTTTGCCCACTCACGTTGGTTGCACCCAAAACCATGCAACGGATAAACACACAGGCTATCGTGTTACCTCAGCTTACGAGGCACATACCTACAACTGGCAGCGATTCAATATCCTTGAACTTGCTGACCCAAGTTGCCACATACCAGCTCAAAGTGATATGGTAGTCGGCAGCGGTATACTTCCACAAATTCTGCTGGAAGGTATACAAAAGATTTGCGACACTATACTTACGCAAAAAACAATATTTGGCTGGATTCTCAGTGGTCCAATAACCGAAAATGTGGTGTCATTCTCGACACAAGTAGAAGAGTGCTCGGATACAACTCTCAGCTCTCAGCTTGGAAAGTTTTGGGAAGAGGAGGAGATTCCACAACCTCCACAAATTTCCCCTGAAGATCAGGCATGTGAAAATATGTATGCAACAACAACGAATCATGCCCCAAACGGTCGATACATTGTGCGACTTACATTCAAGGAAGAATTTCCAAAAAAACTGTCTCTGGTCCACTCTCGGTCTGCTGCACTTCAGCAGTTTTTCAGTATGTAGCGATCGCTTCAGAAAAAAGGAGACTTAGCCACAATGTACAATAATGTGTTGCAAAAATATCTCGACCTCGGTCATATGGAGCACACGGAGCCATGCGAGATAATTTCTAATGGCAAATACTTCTCCTTCTACTTTCCACATCATGCGGTCGTCAAACCAGATAAGGCGACTACCAAAGTTCGCGTGATATTCAACGCCTCAAAAACATCTGGTTCAGGTAAATCCCTGAATGACGTATTGCACATTGGTCCCACACTCCAACCAGATCTTATGCTGCTCATTCTGCAGTGGCGAATGCACAGATTCGTGTTCAATGGAGACATTGAAAAAATGTATCGTCAAATGCTCATCCATGAGGACGATAAAGATTTTCAGCGAATCTTATTTCGCACATCGGCTGACTCTCCTGTCACCGATTAATCTTAAAACCGTAACGTTCAGCGTTAATTGTGCACCATACCTCGCTATCCGCACCCTGCGACACGATAGCAACATTTCCATTGGCTGCCACGATACTTAAAACCGAAGCATATGTGGATGACATCCTATCCGGAAGTCATGATATTGAC
Organism: Rhagoletis zephyria; assembly: GCF_001687245.7. Lineage (NCBI taxonomy): Eukaryota > Metazoa > Arthropoda > Insecta > Diptera > Tephritidae > Rhagoletis > Rhagoletis zephyria. The sequence goes on from NW_016158586.1 coordinate 8,682, forward strand.
AACGCCACTGAATCGCTTTTTCAAGTGATCAAAGCGCTTAAGTCAGCTGGTTTCATACTCAAGAAACTAACGGCCAATCATCCGGCCATTTTAGAAAAATTTCCAAAGAAGGATCTCCTCGACTCCAAATTTTTGAAATTTGAGAGCGCTTTGGCTAGATGGCGTTTATTGGGACGAATGTGCCAAACCTATATCCTTAGCAAAATGGCAACAGTTCGCAGAAAATCTGCCAGCCATCTGCCACATCGAAATCCCTCGATGGGTTAATTTCACTCCGGGGCAAGATACCCAAATCCACGGGTTTTGTGATGCCTCGGAAAAAGCATATTACGCTGCGATTTACATCCGCGTACATGCTAGCAACCAAAGATATCGCACTCTCTTGGTTGCAAAAAGCAAAGTCGCACCATTGAAGACGGTAAGTTGGAAAGAAGATTGCCTCAAAGATCTTAAGAAGAGATACAAGTGGAAAACCCCACAACGCGATTCTCAGCCAGGCGAACTCGTCGTGATCAAAGAAGATCGAAAACGTTCGCCACGGCCCTGATAACCACCTACGTGTCGTGGAAGTCCGTACACAAAATGGAGTTATCACGCGGCCACTTGTCAAACTGTGCTTCCTTCCAAAAGCACAATAAATAATTCTATACATATTTTCCTTCTGTATATTAAGTGATCTATTATTTTTTATTGCCCAAATAATAACATAAGAACGATTATAAGAAATGTAACATAACAAAACTGTCAAAGCTAAACTTCAAAATGGGGGGGATTGCCAGATGAATGTACGTAACCAATGTTATTCAAGACACGAACCATCATATCGGTATAGACACGATTGACATGGCCACTATGAAAACGCCAGACTGAGCATACGATAAAAGAATCGGTGGTCAATACCACGAGCTAGAAAAATATATTTTCTTTTTGGAATTGGACACGGAGCGAACCACACTCATCAGCCCTCGCAAGAACGGAATTACAACCAAAAGAATTAAAGTGGATTAAAAACTTGGTATTAAAAGCTGGCGAATTCGGGGAGTCGATACTCACCCCTCAGTGGAAATTAATAGAGGCAAAAGGTGCCTGCATTACCTTCCGGCAAATCCCCAGCCATTGTTGTTGCATAGAATAAAGAAGTTGTGAGCATCAAATCGCAGACTATTCATTAACAGCAATTGGTCACGCCGTATACAAATCTCACGTAGGTCAGCCACTTTCTTGCCACCATCCATTGGAAACGAGCTATCCATCAACCGTAAATAAAGATTCCTGTTTGACCGACAAACCAAGGTCAAGCAAATCATTGGCGCCCAACTAAACGGGTGAAAAAGAATATGTTTTTGTTGAACAACCACACTTAAGCCCGGCATAAAATAACCGCGTGCTCAGCTGAGGGAAAATAGTAATTTCATCATCGAATCAATTTAATACATCATAAAATTAGATTTAAGGAAAAACTAAAATCTTGTAGTCGTTTTTCTCATTTTGTTGGTCACAAAATTGTACGTCGGTGAACCATACATATTCGAGTTTAATAGATTTTTGATAAATTTTTCTTTTAGAAATTTCGCTATTATAAATCATCATTGAGATTGAATCAAATAATTATCTGTTGAATTCATAATCACTGTAAATCAATATCGTCCTCAGTCTTCACACGGCATGATTTAATTAATTTTTATTGGAGCTCGTTTTCAATCAAAATTTTTGTGGATATTTTGATTATTTAATTCCGCGGGGGTGAATGGTGATCGATCTGCGATGCGAACACTATTGATCAGCAGTCATAACCATTCTCGTTCAGCTCAGTTCGCCAATTCTGAAAAGCAAGTTAATTGAATTGTTTTTAATCAAGTAACACCACACATCGACGGTCAAGATTTTTGAACCGATAATTTTTCATTTCGTCTTTCGGTATAAGTTCAAGCAACGTAACCGATAGCACGGTCAATATTAATTGAACCAAACTATTAATTTTTCTTTATTTTTGTAATTTCTTTGGGTATTCATTCCCAATAAAATTTGAAACTCGTATCAAAGTAATCTCGTTTAACATTCTCAAACTGGTTGAATATTCTCAGTCTGATTTGGTCTTCCGGTAAATTCGGGGGTGGATAGTCTTGATCTTTGTTGCGTACCTTGTTGGCGACAGAAGGGACCGAAGGAGATACAGGTAATACTCCCAAGTATTCAAGACCTTCGCTGCATCCCGGGAGCAAACCACTTGGTCCATAAAAAGATTCGAGCTAGTGCGTTAAACGCCATTCTCAGCCCACGTTCGGTATAATATTAAACAAACTTTTGGACCGAAAATCACATGAGATATACAACCAATTGAGCGTGAATTTTTTGTTAAACTAATTAGATTTAAAGCAATATTCAAATAGTGATCGATTTATGCGGCATTTTTTTTGTCATCTTATAACATAGACTTTAATAGTACGGACTTTACGTCTACCGTTGGCAGAATTTTTAATAATCGGAATTTGGTATTTGAGTCTTTGAACATGGAATTGTTTCCCATTCTCGATGCAACTTATTTGACAGATGAACAGCGACAGATCGAAGGGGAGATATATAACCTATATCCAGCGCCGGTTCAATGGACCGACACCGAAATAGCCGCCCTCAATGGTAAAATATCTGCTTACGTTGGCCAACCCTGGTTGATAAAATCCCATGCCATACACCAAATGAATGAGTTGGAAATATGTGAGAGAGCATATCGGGAACTGAAGGCGAATGAGGTGTTAACACCTCAGGGTCGTCTTCATCAAATGATACATTATTGTTATCGAACCGCTCGGTTGAAGTTAAAACCCGAGCCGGCTTCACGCCAGGCAGATCTGATCGGAAAATTTCAGTCGAAGATTCGCGAGCTTCGGATGTCTTCACCGAATACGGGAATCCCGATGTGCGATCGCCAATTAAGTTTGAACTCGACCTTCCATGGTTTTGAGAATGAACGGGGAACGATGAGTTCAACTCAAAATACTGTTCCATCGCAATATTTACCATTAACAATACCAGATTCGATTCCAAACCCGAACATACCGACTTCGGTTCAGGCAATTGAACCACGGTATACTCTGACCACAAATACGGCTAATTCAAATGCTCAACCAGCCGTTCTCAACTCAGTGTCAGGCGGAACGGAACCAACACCCTCATTACACCAACTGTCTGTAATGGTGTCTGAGTTGCTGAGAGCCCAAACACAGATGCAACAGCAAATGAGCCGTGATCGGATTCAGTTGCAGACACAAATTCCTGACGTTCGTGATATGAACCAAGCCATGGCAACGACCTGGAATCATACCTGGATACCACCCTCGGTGGATCCTCCGCATGGTTCTTTGAGTGGTCCTTCAACCTTACAAACTCAAACGATCAATACCTACCGTGGTCTTAGAATGTCACATATCCAAGAACCAATTAATCAACCATCTCATTTATATCCGAATTATTCGCTATCCAGTCCACCACAATCACGACCAAATCAAGCCACTATATTCGACGAATCTGCCCAATCGGATGCAATGGATAGGAAACTCAGAGGCTTACCATCATGGATGGGGGTTGCTCAATTCGATGGCGTTCATGTGAACAAAAAATTTCTATCGATTGAAGATTATTTGGCTATTATTGGCTCATTTCGATATAAGACTGGAGTACCCGACCATGAATTGGTCACGCGTTTGGTACCCACACTCACGGGGGCCGCTCGACAATGGTACTTCACCGAACTGAGAAACTTCGGAGATTATCAAGATTTTTGCACGAAACTTCGTGCTCGTTTCCTCAACAAACATACTCGGGCCCAAGTAATAATGTCCTATGCACAGATTAAATTCGATCCACGTTCGCAAACACTGCTGAAACATATCGATGACATTCCAATTGCAGGGTAATTACTGTGGTCTGGATGAACCGGACCACCTCAATATCATCATTGGTACCTTATCCGATCATCTGCGTGAACTCGTCCACACCCGACAAGTCCACACGTTGGAGCAATTGAGTGAGTTCGCTCAGCGAATTGCACCACATTCGTTCATTGTTGCCACACCCCGTCCGGAAAGAACTCGTTCGGATAGACAGCGGTCAGTGCCACAGGAAATTTAGGCAATACATGATCCACCGGATGGTTCTTCACATTCGGAATATACTGCTTCGTTTCCTGGTTCCGACTCCGATGACAGGGAATGTGCATACTTGAACAAGCAAAAGAAACCAATTAAAGCATCTCAGAAACATAGGTATTCGAAACAAGTCGAGGATTATAAAAATGACAAAAATCCAAAGGAGAATGATACGAAGGTAGGAACTATCGTCGACCCATTTTTCGTTGTTGAAGGCGACGAAAATGTACGATGTGCCAAATGTCTCGTATGGGGCCATCACTTCAAAAAGTGTCAAATCCAACCGAATAGGGTGATCTGCTACAAATGTACACGACCAGGGGTTACGTCAGATTAATGCTCTTGTTCAAAAAACGCGTAAGAGAGTCGATTGGGAATAGTGGTCCATCGTACTCAGAATCCACAACCTTTTTTAAATCCACTGTCTCTAATAATCCTCATTCGACCGAAGTCCCTCTACAAATCGACAAATCTTCAGTACCGAATTCTAGTAATAATTCTACTCTGATTCTTAACGAGTATAATCAAACTCAAAGGGATGTCAAAGAACCATCAACCCTATGTTCTCAACGAACACCACCAATTACCCAACCTACTTCTGCTCTAGTCCATAATCACAATCAAGACGGAGACAACAAAGTTAACCCACCACGACTCCGCGATGTTTTCTTTATCTCAGAAAAATGCTTGACATATAATATGGCGAACGATTTTCGCGATTATCTCACGGTTATGGTTAACAACCAGTCTCATGCGGTTTTACTCGATGGTGGAGCCGAAGTCACAGTCATTTCACAAACATTTTATGAGAAGTACAGATGGGGGCAGTTGCAACCTACCAAAACCTCCATTGGCCTTGCCGATAATTCGATTTCATTTAAGGCCATTGGTAAAGTGGATGTATTATATACGGTCGGTAGGCTTACCCGACTGGTGCCAACTCTTGTCGTACCTATCTCACTGAAACACCCAATTATGGGGCGGACATTCCTTGCGGCCTTCTTTTTCGAACTGGTGCAGAACCAAGAGAAAGTTGAACGCTTTTTAAAACATACAGCCAAAGGTGATACTGAAGAAGTTGCATCCGCTAAAGTCGAAATGGTTACGGCGGATAAATTTATTAATTTTTGTAATCAGCCACCATGGAGTGGGAAAGAACAAGCTCAGGTATCTTCTATGAGTAATGATCTGGAGCCAATTGACGCTTGCACACTCGGTTAATCTCACCCCAGATCAAAGGCAAATTTTGGACGCCGTTCTCAGACTTTTTAATCCAACTCCTGAGTCTGGTCCTTTAAATGTCACTAATCAGATCGAACACGTAATTGATACGGGTGATGCAAAACCCGTCATGAAATGCCAGTATCCAGTATCGCCGTATGTGGGCGAACAAGTTCAAGCCGAATTGGATAAAATGCGTAGTCGGGACATCATTATGACCATCGAAGAAAGCTCTTGGCGGTCACCAGTTCTCGCTGTAAGGAAGAAAGACGGAACGTGTCGCGTATGCGAGAGAGCTGAATAAAATTACCATTCCAAATGCCTATCCAATTACGGATACTAACCAAATTTTAGCACGACTAAAGTCAGCTAAATACCTAACCAGTATTGATCTGTCTCAAGCTTTCTTTCAAATTCCTTTGGCAAAATCGAGTCAACTGAAAACCGCTTTTGCATTCGGTAACAGACTTTATGCTTTTCGTCGCATGCCGATGGGGTTGAGAAATTCACCCGCCACATTAGGCATTCTCATTGATAAAATTTTCTGTGATTTGGTTCCACATGCATTCGCATATGTCGATGATTTCATAATTTGCACTTCGACGATTGAAGAACACGTTAAGATATTGGCTATTGTTGCAAAATCTGGCGGGGGCCGGCTTAACCATCTCAACATCCAAATCGAATTTTTGTTGTAAACGATTGGAATTCCTGGGCTACGTTTTGTCTCAACAGGGTTTATCTGCGAATCCATCTCGTATTCGAGCGATTGTTGAATTTGCACGGCCCAAAACAGCAAAAGAAGTCAGACGGTTCGTTGGTGCAGCAGGCTGGTACCGTAAATTTATTCCAAATTTTTCGGAGATCACAGCTCCCCTTTGTGAATTGTATAAAGGAAACCGAAAAGGACCCATTGAATGGAATACCGCTGCTGAACAAGCCTTTCTCAAACTCAAAGAGTGTTTAACTACCACTCCCGTTCTGACTATGGCCGCTTATTCAAAACCATTCAAGGTTTATACCGATGCCTCGCTTATCGCAGCGGGAGCTGTTCTAGTACAAGAACATGATGGGAATGAACGTGTGGTTCAGTATTTTTCTAAGAAATTCTAGAAAGCCGAACAAAATTACACAGCATCTGAACGGGAATGCCTAGCCGTTCTCTTAGCGGTCGAAAAGTTCCGTCCATATTTTGAGGGTCGTGAATTGGTTGTGGTAACGGACCATGCAGCTTTGCGCTGGCTACAAACTCTCAAAGACCCAACTGGCCGTTTATGTCGTTGGGCGATCCGATTATCACCATACGATCTCAAAATTATTCATAAACCAGGAAAACATTTGGAACTTCCTGACGCCTTATCTCGTTCTTTTGCTCTTCTCAACATCGTTCGTAGAAATCCAATTGACCTTCCGAGTAATTTTCACGTTAATCGTATCCCAATCACATCCGTGATCAACATTGACCCAAACACGTGCGATAAATGGTACAACAAAATGCATGCCATGGCCTCAAAACAACCATTAGATAGATATAAAATCGAGAACAACCTTCTATATCATCGATTGAAATTTTCCAATCAAAGTGCGGAAATACTGTGGACACTTTGTGTACCATCTTCTGATAGAGCCAAAGTTCTCGATGAAAACCACAACCAACATTCGCATCAGGGTGTTTGGAAAACTTACAGACGTATCTCACAACGCTATTACTGGCCAAACATGTATGAGTCCGTTTACCAGTACGTTCGGCAATGTGAACTATGCCACCGCATTAAACCAAGTAATGAGAGCACCAAAACACCTCACGGCGAATATAGAGAACCAAAACGACCGGGTAGGCAATTATCGATTGACTTCGTCGGTAAGCTGCCCATGTCTAAAAATCGTAACCAATGGATCTTCGTAGCCATCGACTGTTACTCGCGATATGTCTGGGCGCAGCCCATGAAAAATGCAAACGCCATATCCGTAGTCAATTATCTTCGACATATATTCACGGTGAATGGCTGCCCCGAACTCATTATATCAGATAATGGTACTCAATTCATCAGTCAAACTTTCGCAAAGCTTTGCGCCGATTATAACATCAAACACATGAAAACGCCTTTGTACCATCCACAAGCCAATCAGGTCGAGGCGACAAACAAAAGCATTAAACTTGGATTACGTGCTCACATGGCTGACCTTCTTGAACATTCCTCCTGGGAAAACCATCTTTCTCGTGTTATTCATGATATTAACACTTCAGTGCATTCAGCCACGGGCTACACGCCATATTTCCTGCACACTGGTCGTGAATATGTGAAAGATGGAAACGAATATAAATTATTATTGGATGTAAATCCATACCATACACAGGATGTGGAACAGCGTAAAGTTCTGGCTGATGAAATTCGAGACAAACAGTTCGAACAATATCAACAAACCGCACAACGGGCATTGACCCGCAAAAGAGAACGCCATTTCGAGATAGGCTCGGAAGTGTACATTCCCAATCCTAAACAGTCCGTGGCCGGAGAGGGCTATGCACAAAAACTAGCCCCACCAAAAATTAGAGCCTATGTTTCACGGAAACTTGGTTCGAATTCATATGAACTGATCGATGCTAAACACCGAGTGCTTGGCAATTATTCCGCCGATTTAATCACAACACGTTAACTCATTCAGTACATTCTCCTTCTCAAGAATTTCGATGAATATATGGCGGGCCCTCCTACTCCATTGATTCTGCCTTATTACAGGGTACCCTGCTGGAATAAATTAATTAAGTTTAGTTTTGTTATATCCATAGTTTTGTTATATTTTATCCTCAGTACATTGCTAGTAAATCGATCAAAGCAAACAAGAAAAGTTTCATAACCAAATCATTTACCAATGCCTTTCATCTACCGTAGCTTATGTAATGCGTACTGAAACTAAATACGAAAGACGGAACATTTGTACATACATATGCGCTTAAAGGCGAACTGAACGAGTCAGGATGGGGTTGATAAAGATCATGTAGAACGATTTTGATGTAACGTCTAACGTCGATCAAACCACGGTCCGTGAATCGCATTCGAACCGCCATTCTCATATCCCTACAAAACGCTCCACATTTTTTTTGTTAACGTGTCGCTGAAGATAAGAGGGGGATAATGATCTATTATTTTTTATTGCCCAAATAATAGACATAAGAACGATTATAAGAAATGTAAACATAACAAAACTGTCAAAGCTAAACTTCAAAATGGGGGGGATTGCCAGATGAATGTACGTAACCAATAGTTATTCAAGACACGAACCATCATATCGGTATAGACACGAATTGACATGGCCACTATGAAAACGCCCACACTGACATACGATAAAAGAATCGGTGGTCACATACCACGAGGCTAGAAAAATATATTTCTTTTTGGAATTGGACACGGAGCGAACCACACTCATCAGCCCTCGCAAGAACGGAATTACAACCAAGTAATTAAAGTGGATTAAAAACTGGTATTAAAAGCTGGCGACATTCGGGGAGTCGATACTCACCCCTCAGTGGAAATTAATAGAGGCAAAAGGTGCCGTCACATTCCTTCCGGCAAATCCCCAGCCATGTTGTTGCGTAGAATAAAGAAGTTATGAGCATCAAATCCGGACTATTCATTTAACAGCAATTGAGTCACCATAAGCCGGTAATACAAAATCATTACACGTAAGTCAGCCACTTTCTTGCCACCATCCATTGGAAACGAGCTATCCATCAACCGTAAATAAAGATTCCTGTTTGGACCGACAAACCAAGGTCAAGCAAATCATAAGGGTCAACTTCCCGTTTAAATATTATACCCAAGTACTCCTCGTTTATCTGCCTTTGCTTCTACTTCCAGATTGAAGACATCATGGGATCGCGGAAGGCATGCCCCTGGCTCCAACAGCAGAGACGAATAACTGCCTCCAATGGCGGCCCTGCCACAAGTATCACGCGCTCAGGACGTGCCCGGCCTTTACGCACACCACTGGTGTGTGCGATTCACCAGGCAGCAAGGCAAGGTTTTCGGCTTAGCGCACCATACGTTGCTGCATGTGGCAGCTAACAGGCCCGCGCGCACAGACCAACGGAAGCAGCAGGCCAACCGCCCCGCAGCGGCTACAAAGGCCCCAAGGAACGTCAAGCGGCGCGCACCGCCGAAGACAAAGGCGCTGAAGAGGGCGCAGAAGATCCCGCGCAACCAGGCGCCGCAACCGCCGCGCAAGAAGACCGCCCAACGGACGATCGCGCGCACGCTACAAGGCCTACAAACGGCAAATAATGCCGAGCGCGCACGGCCACCTACTATCATCGTCCCAAATTAGGCGAAAGACAGTTCAGCCAAAATCGTCGGACATCGCGCACGCGCCCTAGTATTTTAATGTTTAAATCTAAATCTTTAATAAACACGCTCTGTACATATGCAGATAAACTTTAATTGTTGTGCACAAATAAACACAAAAATATTTGTAATTATTATCTGGAAAACAAAGTCTTATCCTTCAAACGGAAATTACAGTGGAGGTGAGTGCCAAGGGACCAAGCGACCGGAATTAATCAAAGTTTGTCGCCTCGAGCGAATAGTTATTTAGTGGCGCAGGTTTGATTTACGACCCGTTAGGGATCAGGCTGTAACCCGAAAAGCAGCAACATTACTCTAATGTTCCAATGTTCCAATTTTTTAATTGAAGTACTAAATAAAAAAAAAAAACATTATTAAAAATTAGTAAGTTTTCCATTTTTTATTTACCTAAATCACCTAGTGTACTCACCAAAATTATTTCTTAAAAATATTTGACATCCGCATTCGCATTCGCATCCGCATCCGCGGATGTCTAAAATTCCACATTCGCAACATCCCTAGTATTAACATATATGATACTTTTTTCTTCTAAAAGAACCAGTCACCGGTCTATTCGAAAAATCTTAATTATGGTCCATTTTGCTTGGAATTCGGTACTTGTGTTATAGATGTACACAGAAAAGAACTAAATGATTGTTTTATTGGCTATTTATCTATGCCTATTATCTTTACACAAAAAATTTGTAAATTGGTAACGTACTCATTTTACTCAACTTCGGTGTAAAAAAAACTTCATAACTAAAATTATTGTAGAGTGCACCCCATAACATTATACTTAAATATTGCGCAATACTCAGAGCTACCATTGTGATTTTTTCCAATTTTTTTTTTGAAATGGCATATTTTCAAAAACTATTTTTTTTTTATAAAAAAATTTGTATGTGGAAAATTTTGCAACAACAAAATTAAAAAATATTTCTTTTAGNGTTTTTAAATGGCATATTTTCAAAAACTATTTTTTTTTTATAAAAAATATTGTATGTGGAAAATTTTGCAACAACAAAATTAAAAAATATTTCTTTTAGAGCCCAATTGGGAGAAACTTTTGGCTCTGATCGGGCAACCTCAAAAAATTTCCAGCAAGGAAATTTTGTCATAATGGGCAACAATTTTTGTGCCCTCAACTGGCACGAAAATCTGCTAGCATCATATAAGTGCATTTTCAGAAAAAAAATCATAACTCGAAAATGACGAATTTTAGCATATTGCTACTCGTACTGAAAATAGTTTATACTATTCCCCAATAGACAAAAAAGTTTGAGAGAAAAAAAAGATGTGGCAATTTGAAAAAAATCAATTTGAAAAAAAAAATTTTTTTGTTTATAAACAATAATTAATTATTAATAAACAATTACTGATGTTTAGTTCACTATATCGATTTGAGATGGAATGAGCCCTATATTTAAGTAATTACAATTCAGTAATTACCAAAGGTTTTTTTTCCGAACAGCGGTCGCCCCTCGGCAGCCAATGGCAAACCTCTGAGTGTATGAACAGAAATCAAGCTAATGGGCCGATATCAATTTACTGCCGGCGGATCTTTGCCTGGCTTTGGCACCATAAGTATTTCCAAAAGTTTCTAAAATTCGGCGAAGTGCCACAACTTAAGCATGTTATTAAAAATATGTAACACAAAAACGTCCGACAGAACCTCCTTTATCATTTCCCATCGTAACCAGGTGCTTTATTCTTCTGAAAGTCATGAACAATGGTGTTAATTAAATCTTTCTTTTTACACCGAAGCACATTTGTGGTAATTGTGAAATATTTGAAGGGTTCATTGGGTATAAAGACTTGTGAAAGATGACATGCGAAAGCGTTTGCTTTATCCTCATCATTCCTCGCTCAGCTTCCGTTCTGAGTACGTAATGTGATCCGGGAGGAACGGGCCTATCTGCATGCTTCAGTGTTAGCCAAAAGGAGTAGTCAGTCTTTTTCGAAGCAGCCAAGGACTGAAGGATCGACTGCGTACTTCGTTCTTTTTCCGCCTGCAACAGAATACGTCATTTCTTTGTACACGCATTCAGCTCCTGTTTAAGCTTAGGAGAGCAAATTCTTTGCCATTCCCTTCTTACCAGAGCACGGACTTTACCACTTTATTTTTTTAGAGAGTAATTGTTTAAGCCTCTTATTAAATTAATCCGGGCCCGAATAACGAGTGAGATTTTTAACTGCCCTGCTCATCTCATTCTTGGTCGGAAAAAATTTACAAAAGTACATAGTGCAAACCGAATTTATTAATAAACTAGTGCTAGGAAATTTGAAACCTTTGTTTTAATTTAAATTTTAATCCTTTAACTATGCGTGTTTATTAAAATTTTTAGATTCGGATCATGCGTTTGGACACAACAACCGAAAAAAATTGCGCAAATAACTAAACCGGACCCAAGTTTCTCGATAAGGGGCAACAAACATTCTTTTTTGTTCGATTGTATAAAGCAGTGGATAAAACTATATTGTCGTTTAAAGTACAAAACAGCGTATCGTCATTCTGCAAAACCGCGTAACTGACATTTGCTGCCAAAAATTGGATTTGCTTACACAAGCTCTTGGCTCAATCCTTATCCATTCGTCCTGAATATACTAGCCAGAAATGCGATTTTGAAATATGTGTGTTTTTACTCTCTAGAAAATAATTTATGCAACCTCACTTACGTGGTTTTGCATTATCTTGCTACGCGGTTTTGCATTTTGTTGATACGCAGTTTTGTTCTTTAAACGACGGTATGTATATTCGAAAGGCAAATTTATCTGTTTAGAAAAACCCTACTAATATTTCTTGCAAACACACATCGATTTACATCTTTTATATCGCTTCCGACACTGAATTGTTTTCGTACAAAATTACGCCAACAAGCTGCCAATATCTTACTCGTTCGTTTTTAGGCATGCCGTTGTTACGAATTTCGAAAGCTCGAAAATACGATTCGGATTGCAGCATAATCTATGATTCGTAGCAAAATCCGAATACTAAAGAGTTGCAGAGTAGTGAACCAGAATGTATGTTTGTCATTGTAATCTCCTGCTGCAATAAACGTACTGCCAAACTTAAGGAAAAAGTAATTAAATTGTTTTTCTGTTATGTTATGACAAGGGGGCAGTAAGGCCACCCAAGTGGTAATCAATGTGTATTTCAGTATTATGAATGAACTCATCACTTTGCGATTCTAATTCATAGTGCTTTATTCTGTTACGAATGAGAATGGCTGTTCCACCTTGGGCTTTCGCTTGTGGATGCTTAGTATCATGGAATTTGTAACCATTAATTTTAAAGTTATTAAATTGCGTAAGGTGGAGTTCAGATACCAGCAAAACGTCTATTTGAAAGCGCTCTAGGAAAATTTCTAGTTCGTTTTTATGCTGGGTTAGCCCGTTCGCATTCCAAAAACAAACTTTGAGATTATTTATGGTTTAATTAATTAATTAATATTAATATTGTTTAATATTAATAGATTTTGATTTTTAATCAAATCATGTACCATGCTCAGCATTGCCATCATTTGCTCCTGCATAACTTTCATAGAGCTATTTATAGTAGCTTCTAGGTTACTACTACTCTGACCAAAAAGAGGCTTGTCGGGGGAGTATTTTTAAGCATTTGTGCATATAAAGAAAAATTATTAACACTCGTTGGCGCAGGCATTGGCTTAGCGATTTCTGGTATAGTCTTATGCCTAATAGGAATATTTTTGGGAATTGTTCTCTCTTTCATTGAGATATAATCTGGACAACCTCTATAATTAGCAGTGTGATTTCCACCACACTTACTGCACTTTTTGGATTTCGGGTCCATTTTTGGTTTCACACATTGTTTAGAAGTGTGAAAGTCCCCACAGATACCACAAACACCAAGGCATGAATCACGTATGACGACAATCGTCTGAACGATATCGTGTCCAGATTATCTTGCTTAATGAAAACCAAAAATTGTTTGGTCGTTTGTGCGATATCGTCAACTCGAGTCCAGTTTTGCTTCACGTAACAGTAAGAGTAACACGTAACAGCAACACAAATGCATAAATCAGTGTTTTACGACGTCGTTTTGTCAGTATCGTTTGAACGATTATCGTTTCAAAGTTACGTGATTCATGCCCAGGTAAGGTGCAGTAACGACGTGTGTGACAAAATTCCTGGCAGTTCAATGTCACAGAATAGGGCTTCTACGCTGATGGGGTTCTTCTACGGAGATTTTGCGGTGTAAAAGATGACGATATTGATATATTTTATGCACTTCCCCTTCTTTTCAGGTTTGCTTTCCTTATTTTAGATGTTGAAAACATTGCGCACCTTAAAACCTTCTTCCCTAAGAGCATTTTCTATCTCTTGTGAATTTACGATGGAATCGATGCCTTTTATGACAACTTCTAGTCCTCGACTACTTTTAAGTTGATAAGTGTAATAACCCAGTGGGAAAATGTAATGTATAGTAATCACAAAAATAATCAGTAAATAAGCCGTTTTCACATTCGAAAATTCAATATTTCCCAGGAAAAGTGGATCATTCAATTTTGCATTACCAGTAATGAATGTGATTTAATATGAATTTTGTGCAAGTTTTTAGATACATTAGAATGCTGATTACATATTAAACAGTAATAGAATCTAGAACTCATACGAAATACATTACATTACTTATCACGCACAGCGTTTCCGTTTCCACTCCTATCAGAGTGTTTCACTCCTTTTTTAAGCCGAACACTACGTCACTCCCTCTCTTGCAAAAACACTCCGATTTTGAGATTATCAGAATTAAAAATTTTTTAAATTAATATGAATAATCATATACTAGGTTTGTAAGTAACCTATATGCAAAAAAAATATTAATTTGCAAACACCTAAATCGCTCTTTATACAATGGTAAAAAATTCGTATTCAGTATTGCCGGATTATNATGCCTTTTATGACAACTTCTAGTCCTCGACTACTTTTAAGTTGATAAGTGTAATAACCCAGTGGGAAAATGTAATGTATAGTAATCACAAAAATAATCAGTAAATAAGCCGTTTTCACATTCGAAAATTCAATATTTCCCAGGAAAAGTGGATCATTCAATTTTGCATTACCAGTAATGAATGTGATTTANGCAAAAATAATCAGTAAATAAGCCGTTTTCACATTCGAAAATTCAATATTTTCCCACGGCGATGTCCCAGGAAAAGTGGATCATTCAATTTTGCATTACCAGTAATGAATGTGATTTAATATGAATTTTGTGCAAGTTTTTAGATACATTAGAATGCTGATTACATATTAAACAGTAATAGAATCTAGAACTCATACGAAATACATTACATTACTTATCACGCACAGCGTTTCCGTTTTCACTCCTATCAGAGTGTTTCACTCCTTTTTTAAGCCGAACACTACGTCACTCCCTCTCTTGCAAAAACACCCCGATTTTGAGATTATCAGAATTAAAAATTTTTGAAATTAATATGAATAATCATATACTAGGTTTGTAAGTAACCTATATGCAAAAAAAATATTAATTTGCAAACACCTAAATCGCTCTTTATACAATGGTAAAAAATTCGTATTCAGTATTGCCGGATTATAAAGAGGCAATAATATGGCCATGGAAAAAGAAAATAAACCTTCTCCCATGTTAAAAAATTTCGCTCATACTTTGTATAGAGAAAAATGCGTAGAACCGCCTGCAAAGAAATATTTTAAATCAACGCAAGTCCTTAGCCATTATAAATTTGGACATTAATGATAATATATTGGCGCTTACACATATGTTAGTGTTTGGCCGAGCTTCTCCTTCGATTTGAGGCATGAGGCTTGATATCGCACACAAATGGAAGGGACCTACGGTGGCCGCCTATTACACATTATTATACTAAATTGAATGGACTACACAAAGTCTACAGTTTTGATGAAAATTCGTTGAACTTTCCTCAATTTTGTATAAAGTTTGAAACTTTAATTTAAGTTTATATTTTTCTTATAGCATGAAACGTACTTTTGTAAAAAAATAACAAAAAATGTTTTGCTTGTTAATATTTAAAAAATAATAGGTGCATGCAGATACATACATATGTATGCAGGCAAGTGTATGTTTATAACACACATGAGTTTTACCCAAAACCCAAAAACACTCCACTTTTTGCCTCATTTCACTCCGCCCGAAAATTATAAAACGGCAACGCTGATCACGCATGAAATGCATTACTACTTTTCCGACTTGGAAGTAGGACTCGGGATCTCATGCACTAAATATGCGCATATAATATGTACTCAAATTTAAAAATAAGCGCTATACATAAGAAAAATATGCAATTAACAATATTTTCCTAATATTTTATTGCTGGTACAAAAATAAATAACACCTGCACTTTAACAAGAAAATAACGAAAACCCACCCGAAATGTACACTGAGAAAAAGGATTAGTTTCGACAACGAAATATATTTAGTTTCCGAATTTTGACAATATTTGGGAACTGTTACCGAGGATTGGGAACTATTACCATGCGTTGGTAATTATAACTTAATATACTAGAGCTTCTAATACTTATATAGGTTGTACCAAATCGTTAATTTAGTTGAAGGGTTTGGTAAATAATAATNATTTAATATGAATTTTGTGCAAGTTTTTAGATACATTAGAATGCTGATTACATATTAAACAGTAATAGAATCTAGAACTCATACGAAATACATTACATTACTTATCACGCACAGCGTTTCCGTTTTCACTCCTATCAGAGTGTTTCACTCCTTTTTTAAGCCGAACACTACGTCACTCCCTCTCTTGCAAAAACACCCCGATTTTGAGATTATCAGAATTAAAAANTTTCTTTCAACACATGGTTTAGCCATAGTTACCAAATCTTAGTTAAGGCAACCACGATTTGGTTTGAGAGCGGAACATATTCATGCTTGTGAGGCACCCCTAAAGAATGCTGAGCGCTCTCTGAGCACATCTGTGTTTCACATACGAAGAGCGCCAGCTGAGCAATGCACACAGTCCCACTTATTGAATCGTTTGAATGCGCTAGTATGCCGACCATTGCATAAAACGATTCAATGAATGAGACTGTGTGCGTGGAAATCATTGCTCGCTACCGCTGTTCATATATAGGTGAAACATGCATGTGGTCACAGAGCGCTCAGTAAGCTACGCCGTGTCAATCACNCGCTACCGCTGTTCATATATAGGTGGAACATGCATGTGGTCACAGAGCGCTCAGTAAGCTACGCCGTGTCAATCACTGCGCTAGATAGAGAAAGAAAAGTGTGTGCTATGACATGCCCAGACTTGTTTGTCTCAGTTTCAGTTTTGCTATCGCCGCGAGTTGTTTTGGTGTGCGCATAGTTATTTAAAAATATAAAGTTAGATGCCAACCGGGGTTTCTCAGTGGATATATAATTCATGTTAATTATAATTTGAAAGTTTCTATTTAGCCAAGGAAAAAGGAAAGAAGTATACTTAAACCAGCACTTCAAGCAGCAGATATTGACGTGGGTATTCGCACGACTGTTCCAGTTTTATCGTTTATTTTTAGGAAATTCTTACCACCATATTCATATGTATTATATATGTAGGTCTTTAAACTAACATAAGAAAAGATGGCGCGTTGGTTTTTAGTGTTGTTTATTTGTTCGCAGACAAGAATTGACTCACTTAACAATTTACAGCTTAGCTCATCGATTCTATCATTGTCAAATTATACAGATTAGATGTGTAAAAGAAAATAGAGAAGAACATTGGGTATTATAGCATGTTTAGATGTATGAATTAAGTAAAGTTTAATGCAATGAAAATAAACAAAAGATAGATAGATCATTAATGTCGTTATATATGAAATTCAAAGTTAATAATGAAAATTATTTGTGTTTGTGGTAATGCCGCCACATTACCCCCCACTTAGAAACAACGGCGATTAATTTGATAAATTCGCGGCTGTATAAGCTGGCTTTAAACGGTCGATAGAAATTTTTGAATTCCGAACATCTACGATGAAGTACTTAGCTAAACGCCGTACGACTTTGTAAGGTCCAGTATACGGAGATGACAACGACTTTCGGATTGAGTCGTCTCTGATAAACACTTGATCACATGATCTTAAGTGCGGGTGAACAAATGTTGATTTGTTGTTGCGCCACGCTGTATCTATTGGGCGAAGGTCTCTCATGATTTTGCGTAATTCTTGCACCAAATCTGTTTGACTTAATAGTGTTTTGGTTTCTATTAAGAAATCAGCTGGCAAGCGGAGTGTTGTACGGTAGACTAATTCAGCGGGAGTAGCGCCGATATCTTCTTTCAACGTTGCTCTCATACCTAAGAGTATAACCGGTAGATAGGAAGTCCAGTTTTCTGTGCTATGGCATAAGATAGCGGCTTTTAGAACACGGTGCCATCGTTCTATCATCCCATTTGCCTGCGGGTGATAGGCAGTGGTTTTCATATGCTGAAATCCTAGTATTTCAAAAAACTCGCGGAAAAGATTACACTCAAATTGACGACCAAGGTCAGATGTAACGTCGACTGGTACGCCGAAACGTGATATCCAGTTTTTTACGAGTGCTTTTGCTACTGTTGGTGCTGTTTTATCCGGAATGGGTAGAGCGTCAGGCCATCGTGAGATGCGCAAATCGCTGACTAGGAATAGTTCCGCGTGATAAAGGTGATTTTGTGTGCCGCGTAACCTTGTTGCGTTGCCATTTGACGCAAGATCGAGCAAAATGTCGACTGTCCTTTTGTATGCTAGGCCACACAAAGCGTTCCGTCATCAAATTCACGGTCGTCCTAATGCCAGGGGGGGATAGGTTGTGGTGTTGCACGCAAAAACTTTTCACGAAGCGATTTTGTAATAAAAGGTCGAACTTTGTTGCCAGTGACGTCACAGTAAATCGGTTGGGTACTGTGAAAAAGAGTAAACGACTTTAGATTAAGTGAAGTTTTACTTATACCTGAACTTAATAACGCTTTTAGCTCCTCGTCATTGCTTCAGCGTTAACTTGTTGGATTCTCGATAACAAATCTGCTACGATATCGCTTTCGCCAGATATGTGACGAATATCCGTAGTTATTTGTGCGATGAAATCAAGCTGGCACGCTTGACGGTCTGATGCTTTGTCTGACTTTTGCTTAAAAGCATATATTAACGGCTTGTGATCGGTATATACATGACACAGGCGACCTTCAACCATATAGCGAAAATGCCGAAGGCCAAGATAAACGGCAATTAATTCTCTATCATATGTGCTATAACGGAGTTCTGCATTCGTAAATTTTTTAGAGAAATAACCAAGTGGTTTGAACATCATCGCCAAAAATTTTTTAGAGAAATAACCAAGTGGTTTGAACATCATCGCCAAAAATCTGGTTCAAAACGGCGCCGACTGCAAAATTTGATGCGTCGACCCACACGGAAAGCTATGCATTAGGAAGAGGGTGCGCAAGCAGAGCGCAGTTTGCCAACTGATGTTTACATTTTTCAAATGCTGTTGTTGTTTCGCTCGTCCATTTTAATTCTGTTTTATCGTTGCGTTTATTGCCTTTTATCATTGCAAAGAGTAAAAAATGTCTATAAAAATTTAACGTTGCTAAAAAACGTTTTAAATCTTTGGCAACAGCTGGAAGAGCAAAGTTTAAAATGGCAGAAACACGACGACGAATTTTTCACGTGCTATTTTTGCAAAAAATAACGGGTCACCAAATGTAGGTCTTTAAACTAACATAAGAAAAGATGGTGCGTTGGTTTTTAGTGTTGTTTATTTGTTCGCAGACAAGAATTGACTTACTTCACAATTTACAGCTTAGCTCATCGATTCTATCATTGTCAAATTACAGTATATTTTGCTTTGCTGCCTCTAAGCTTAAGTGCATATTTAAGATACCTACCCCAAAATGCGCATCAAAAGCATTATTTTTAACATTTATAAGGAAACTGTTCCGATAGATGCATTCAACATACCCGCACATTGGCGATACCTGCCTTAAAAATTGTGCGACTAGTATCAATTATCAATGAAAGTATTTCGTTTACCTGCACTTGCCCTACAATTACCTAATTTACAACCTTTTATTTATTTTGCTCATCTCGCAGAACAACGAAAATGGCTATCAATTTATGTAGTTATATAGATAATTAGATAACGTTCGGTAAAAATTTCGCTTGCAGTAATTTCTACATGGTAAGTGCTCCGCCAATATTTGGTTTCATAGGGATTCGGATACCTTCCTCACTGAAGTAGTAAAGAAAATTCGCTTAAGTGCCTTTTTCGGTTACGTGCACAAGTTTTTCGTGCAAAGAAGGATGTGCAGCTAAGCAAAATATACTTTATACAGAGTAGATGTGTAAAAGAAAATAGAGAAGAACATTGGGTATTATAGCGTGTTTAGATGTATGAATTAAGTAAAGTTTAATGCAATGAAAATAAACAAAAGATAGATAGATCATTAATGTCGTTACATATAAAATTCAAAGTTAATAATGAAAATTATTTGTGTTTGTGGTAATGCCGCCACATATACGCTAGTAACTATTTATGTAAATATGTATGTATTTTTTATGCTTAATATATGCTAATAAAAGAAGAAATTAACACAACAACTATCGAGTAAATTTTGATTTGTGTCAAATTGAAACTTTTTTTCCAATAATAAACGATTAGCTGATTCAAGTCTACAGCAAGTTCACAAAATTAAGTGAAAACTTGTATCAACCTAAGCATTGTTTATATTTGCTCAACAATGATTTTATTCAACTAACAATATTGTCCAATCAAGGTAGTCGTTTTGTAATTATTAACAAATATACATTTGTCCCAACTAGAAGTCTCAAGTAAATTGCAGACTTTCGTGAACTAGATATTTATTTCGCCATATCCAACTATGCCACTTGGTCACTATAACCAAATCTTGGTAATTATAACTAAACATTTTTCTGGGTGTAGCGTCTCAGATAATTAGATGTTAATGACCAGGCTTAGGGTTTTAAGGCACTAAAAACTTGAAAAGAGGCAAAACGAGCTTTGAAAAAAGGCAAAAAAAGGTATCATTTTGTTAAATTTGTTATGTACAATGTGCATGTCCAATTAAATATATAAAAAAATACATATAGTGGTCAAAAAATTATAGCCGAACCACTTTTTGCCAAGTTTTAATGTATTATTTTTATTGTTATTTAATTTTCGTTATTTTTTATTATAAAAATATAGTTCATTCTTTAACAAAACCCGTGTAAATCCGAGTAAGGTTTCCAATTTTGTGCAATATTTAAAAAAAATTCAACAAACCTTACAAATTTCGACCTTTTTCAAAAAATTCAATAAATTTTTAAGGCAGTGTCACTCGATTAGTGCGTTTGTACAGATTTGTACATTTTTATATTGGGCTATTGGTATTGGTGTTTTGTACATTTTGTCTTGATTTCTTGGTGTAATTATCACTTCTCGCTTATCCATAAAGAAATGCGTTTATCTTTCCAATTGCAAAAGAGGGTACCGTATTTTTAGTAAGTTTACACTGAAAAATATTCAAATAACTTAAAAACGTCTAACTATGGAGAAGTTTTTATTTCCTTAAAATGTTAGAGCAACTCAACTTAACCACTACTATTTTTTTGAACAGCTGGTTTTTGGTGCATATGGTCGATTTCCATTTTACATTCCTGTTTTTAATATTCTAACTTAAAACATTTGATCACAACTCTTCAAGTTGTAAAGCACAACATGCCTAAAAATAGCTTTTATCAATCTGCGCAGTCGCACTATTATTTTTTTGAAAACAACTGTAGGTAATTTTTTTCCATTGCTTTAAACAAGGTTTTAAACTCTTGTTTTAAACAAATGTTTTAAACATTGCGAACCCTGGGTACAATACAGCGATCTTCTATTGAAAAATTTGAACAAATCATTTTTCGTGATTGATTTGGGTATTCACACAATTGGGATACGATTTGCACCAAATTTCAGAAAACACCCAACCGTGTGACACTGTCTTTAATCTTTTATTTATACGGATGTTGTTAAAGAATGAACTATAAAAAACTAACCAAAATTAAATAACAACAAAAATAGTATTTTAAAACTTGTCAAAATTTGGTGCGGCTATAATTTTTTCACCTACTGTACATTATTCGACTATGATTCGGTCGTGCTTTCATAGTAGCACAGTGCCACTAATATTTGACTTACAAAGAAAATACGGGCACAATTTCAAAATTTCAACCCTGTTTGTGTGAAATATTTTATCTTTATCAGTATTTTTCTTTTAATCAAACTATGTTGAAATAAAAGTGAAAATAAAAAAGTATTTTGTCTACACTGAAAATAAAATCTGCGTAAATATAACGAAAACTTGTGTTCATTTTACGAAAGTTTTCGTAACTTTGAGCCACGAAAGTTTTCGTTGATTGTACAAAACCGTTTTCGTACATACCAGGTTTGTTGCGAATATTCGCATTCGCAACCGCGGAGCTTCCGCAATAATTTTAACATTCGCTTTCGCATTCGCAAAAATCAATGCCGATCTTTTGCGAATGCGAATATTGAAGGGACCGAAAATTACAGTTATATTTTTTTTTGAGTTAAACTTGGCCAAATATTTTTTATTCCGAAATAAAAGTCCTTTCGGATAATAAACAAACCGCTTATCCAAATTAAACAAGTTTGGTATCCAATAATAGAGGACTTAAATAGCTTTAAAACTGAAATATCTAAAAGAGGAAAGCCACACATTGAAAAATATTTCAATAAAAAATGTTAATTAATTACCATAGGACAAACATTGGGTCAGGTTTGTATTTACATGAATTTCTTTAGTATTAAGTTATAAAAAAATATAAATAGAGGTGGTAACCTTCATTCGTTATTTCTGTTTAACGCTATTTCAGTCCTCTTTCATATGATACCAAATTTGTTTAATTTGGATAAGCGGTTTCTTTATTATCCGGATAGGACGTTTATTTCGGAATAAAGAATATTAGGCCTAATTTAACTCGGAAAAAAATAACTTTTATTTTCGGTCCCTGGAATATTGTGCAAGTACCCAGACGTACATCTAACCAGTCACAGAAGAAAGCATTAAAAATGAGTTACAAAAACTAAAATCGAAAAACGTTGATGACGTGAAAAATTCCGAAACAACCAAAAGAATGAGAATGAAGAATTATTTCGAAAAAAACGGTGTCTAAATAACGATTGTGCCATGATGCTAGATTGTGAAGAAAGTCAGAAGGATACATCCGACATTTGCAGCCCCGATGAAATTCTCAAAAAGTAATTATTGCACCGCAATAAAAATAAATAAATATAACTGAAAGTCCTCTCAACGAGTGCAGTGTCAATCGAAAAGAATTTACAATTTTGCCAAGTTTCAAGTTTTTCAAGTTTGTCGCCTCGAGCGAGTAGTTATATAGTGGCGCAGGTTTGATTTACGACCCTTCAAAAAGTTTTTACTAAGCGCAATGTTCCAATTTTTAAATTCAAGTACTAAAAAAACACTCAGTGTTATCATGAATTTAATTTTCCCCGAACTGGTTCACTTTTCACTTTTGGTTTTCATGTACATATTTGCCATGGGCGGAATACAAATTTTCGGGCAAAACTCAGGATAAGGCAGATATTAAAAATTATTAACCTTTCCATTTTTTATTTACCTAAATCACCTAATTTACCCATCTAAATTATTTATTAAAAATACATGACATCCGCATTCGCATCCGCATCCGCGGATGTTAGCTATTAAACATGCGCATCCGCATTCGCATCCGCGGATGTCTAAAATTCCACATTCGCAACATCCCTAGTACATACTACGAAAATATGAGACATCAGAACTTAGTACATTTTACGAACGTATTCGTACTATTTACGAACGAATTTCGTACTACTTACTAAAGAATTTTGTACTATTTCTTTATTTTTTTTACGAAATTTTTGTAAAATGCACAAAATAGTTCGTATATTTAACGAAATTATTTTCCTAAAATCTGCGGTTGTTTCGTAGAACTTCCGATTGCTTTCAGTCACCACACTGTAATAAACATAAGAGGAATTATAACACAACACTTTTATTTTGGTTTTATTCCTAATTTTAAGCGTTTTTCTCTAACAAAATGTTTTGCAATGTTTTTATGTGGAGGTACTTGGCAGATTCGCAGCTTCTTCGATGTTTGTTTCCTTTCTCGACTATAAATTAAAGGAAAATTATAAGGTGTCTGAAAGGCAAGTTTCAGTGAAAAATCATTAAGTAGTGCGTCTGTTCCTGGCTTGGGCTTGCCGTTGATAGCTAACTGATGAAATTGCCTATTTATGAAGTCCCACATTGGAGAGCAAGGCTCAGCGTGGGCGATGTTAAAAACATTGTATGCTTAAAAGCATTTGTCCACAGCTTTAACATTTAATTTTATATTGTATTTTTTATCCAGCAAAAGCTTCTTAAAACTTTTAAAATTATATTATACGTGTCACAGTAGCCAACCAGTAGTTTCGCAATGAGACGCGGTACATGAAAATATGATGAAATATTAAACTGACGTAAATTTAGTATATTGTACGAAAATATTCGTCTGTTGTACGAATTAAAAAAAAATGTTTCTACATTTGTTCTATGTAAATCTAAGTAAATTGTACGAATACAGAATTGAAGATTTCGTAAATTTTAATACCATACGTAAATATTACGAATGCCTTCGTACAATATACAAAATTATTCGTACAGAGATTTGTTCAGTAATTTACGAATGTGTTTCGTAAAATGATCGTAAGATTTCGTAAATTGTACTGAAAAAAGGCTTTACGAAAGTACTTTCGTTATATTTACGAATGGTTCGTAAAATCTTGTTTCGTTGTGAAAAATGTGTTCGTATTATGAACGAAAGTTTCGTACATTGTACAAAAACCAAGACTACGAAAGTTTTTCGTAGCACTTTTACGAAATTTTATTTTCAGTGTATGCACTAGCGATTGAATGCCATTTTAAAGGAAATTTCATGATTCGTTAAGATAACTTAGCCATTTCCATAATAAGATGTCCATTAAAAACATGCATTTGCATGAGATTCCGAGCATTAGTAATAAGATTTCTTACACTTGAGCTTGGATTTTCACTTTGTGTATATTACCCTTTTTAATAGGAACCACACGAACATTATTTTTCCTTACTAGTTTTAGGAGAGTATCTACTAGAGCTTTAGAACTTTGTTTTCGTAGATAAATAGGTTGAGGCAGTGGCGTAGCCAGGATTTGGCGAAGGGGGGTATTAAAAAAAATTTGCATCGATAACTTAAAGTTGTGATACACAATGGCTAGAGGCGTCGCCTGTGGGCATTCTTTCATCTATGTATGTATGTGCCCTTTTTACCGTTATATATTTTTTGTCTACTCGGTTATTCCATGGGGAATTCATGCTTTATTTAAATTTAAAAAATTAAATTACTACACCATTTATTAATTTGTGTGTAGGCCAGTTTTGTTTTGTAGAAGTTTCGTTAGTATACACTTCAGTTTTTACACATTGAATATATCTGCATATTTATATATTTACGCGTATCTATTTACATTTATTTATGTACAAGTCTACAAAATCTTATTACTTATAAAGCGATTTTTAATCTTCGTTGCTTAACACACATTTTTTCAATTACTTCTTGTGTTGTAATCGGCACATCATTATGTACCGCTAACATCGTTAAACCATTCAGCCGCTCCTTAATTGTATAAAAAGAAGGGACAAATAAGATAGCATATTCAACAATTGAGTAGTCCACTTGCAAAGTGCGCTATGTAAATTTTTTTTAGATTTTTAGTTTTTGGTGGGTTTCATGTCCACTAACAGCAGAGTGAAAAATTTTTCTATATTCTGAAAAAAATAGCATGAAATGTTAACTACTCTTGCAAAAGTCGCTATAATACTTATTCATAGATTTTTAAAAGTCTCCTCTTCGTATGAACTTAGAAAACTGCAAGAAAACGTGGTAGTTTCGGTGCCTAGTGGAAGAGGTCGCAAAAAAGAAGCAAACCAATCTTCCTAGAGGAGAGAACGCGAAAAGCTAAAAAAATCTAGCTATGTAAAAGTTACTGTTTCACAACTTCAAATATTAAGTTTTTAAATATAAAATTTGCAAATCTACCATACTGCAATTTTATTTTTTNTTTTAATGGTATTAGGCTCTTATTTATCCAAATTTTCAGGTAATAAAAAAATACAGTTCGGATGTTACTTGTTGTCGTAGTCCTTTTTTCAAATTTATGGCTTTCTATTATAAAATCACATAACGCTGTTTGCAAGTGGACTACTCATATATTCATTAAAAGATAATTTGTCATCCGTCTGAAATAAAAATTTTTAAATCAGAAGGATAAAATAGTATTGTGTTATTAATTCAAAAGTAAATAACTGTAGTTCAATGACGAAGGGGCGGATCTATCCCCCAATCTCCCCCCTGGCTACGCCACTGGGTGGAGGCTTGTATTTTTTGACTATTGTAGGTTAGAATCATTATTCATGTAAGCGAGAATACTAAAACGATTATTTTCCGCCGATGTAGATGTATCTGAAGTGACAACTTTCATAATTTTATTTCTTGTACTTTGTTTTCCATTTTTTTTTTTTTGGGGTGCGCTTTCGCTTTACTAATATGTAGCGATCTAACCCAGTCTGAACAGTAGCGATTTTTGCTTCACCGTGGAAACACAATGCCGGCAAACAGCGAGCTCACCACAGCGAAATTCAAGCTACCAAAATTAGAACACCCGCCGGCATATGAAATTCAACACAGCCAAAGCGAAATGCGAAGTTTTCTCGGCGGCGTTTCGTGGCGATAGATTTATTTCTATCGCTCTGCTGGACGCTGGCGACAGTACACGCCAAAGGAGGCCGTATGTTTCTTTTGCTTTCAAAGATTTAGAAGAAAAAAATATATAACACGAATTATTTTTGTTGGTTGAACAATACTGTGATCGATTCGTTAAATATTATATTTTTTATCATTTCATCATTTCTAAATATAGTTTCGTTTTTCAAAATATGGTCATCTAAACTATAAGTGCGACGAAATGGTATCAGCTGTTTTCGCTACCGCTCTAACTCTGTTAAAGTAGGCGAAATAGCAGGGCGAACGGTGAACGACGGCATCGCCCAATACGGCGAACTTCGACGTTCGCCGGGTTTTGTGTCTCAAGCATTATTTTCTTCTTTGTTTGTTGCTGTCGAAGTATTAGCAGCGGCAGCTGCGTTATTGTCCACATTGATCACTGCTGGAGAGCAAGGTGCTCTTTGCTTGGCTGCATCTGGTGTTTGGGATGGTCTGTTATAGCCCAGTTATGCACACTTAGCTTTACATGAGAGTTGTCACATAAGAATCTGTTAAACGGGCTTTGCGTGNAAACGACGGCATCGCCCAATACGGTCAACTTCGACGTTCGCCGGGTATTGTGTCTCAAGCATTATTTTCTTCTTTGTTTGTTGCTGTCGAAGTATTAGCAGCGGCAGCTGCGTTATT
This sequence comes from Rhagoletis zephyria, assembly GCF_001687245.7. Lineage (NCBI taxonomy): Eukaryota > Metazoa > Arthropoda > Insecta > Diptera > Tephritidae > Rhagoletis > Rhagoletis zephyria. The sequence continues at coordinate 35,869 of NW_016158586.1, forward strand.
GTCCATATTGATCACTGCTGGAGAGCAAGGTGCTCTTTGCTTGGCTGCATCTGGTGTTTGGGATGGTCTGTTATAGCCCAGTTATGCACACTTAGCTTTACATGAGAGTTGTCACATAAGAATCTGTTAAACGGGCTTTGCGTGTAAGCGGTTACCCAACGCATAGCACTTAACATGTATAATTCTGTTGGGTTTTGATTTTTACGTAAAAATGGTATAGCAGTTCAAGTACACATAACTGGGCTATTAGGCCGTGGTTATGCCACCAATTTTAATTGGCAATCAAATGAGAAAAATTTCGGTGATTGCTGAGAAGTGGTTACGCTCTGGTGTCTGATTGGCGAGCACAGGGTTACTTCTTAAGAAATGCCTTTTTCCATTTCATACAATTTAGCACACAATGCAGCACTGAAGTAAAAATGCAACTAAAAACGCATCTAAATTTAAGTCGGAAAATGAAAAATGGAAGAACAACTTAATATCTTTTCTTTCTTTAATATTTAATTTTTATAATAATATTTTTTAATAATATCTACTTAATAAAAATAATAATAAAAAAATATTTTTTACTATTCTTATATTTCATACTAATACGTTTTCGCAAAATAGCGTATTTCC